>NC_056746.1:383554253-383674253 GCF_019279795.1 Protopterus annectens
TCTCTCACTCCCCTAACCTCCCTTCCTCCCATGCAAAATTATTTTCCGAACCCTGCTTGTCCTGGAGGAGAAAAAAAAAAAAAAAAAAAAAGACAAAGAGGTCTGCTGACCTCCTTCCATGTCATCGGTTGGCCCCTCCCCCACTGCAGTGCATAGTCTGCTTTGAGTCTTCAGATGTCAGCCTAGACTGTAAGGGAAAACACACTGCACTTGGCAGACCCCTCTCACTCAGCTGGACAAAGATCAGTAAGCCTGTCCGCCAGAAATGTCGTTTGCTCTCCAAAATCTATGACCTGATTTGTAAAGAAAGGGAGGGAGTTAACCCTTTCTCATCTGTGTATGGAAGAAAACAGAAAGAAAACAGAAAAAGATAAACAGCTCTGTTCTTAACCAATATGGGAAACAGTAATGAGAAAAACTGCCAGGAAATAATAGTAAGCATCAAGAGCCCACTCTGTGCAAAGACACTGTCCGGGATTTAAGGTGCATTCAGTTTCTTGGAATTTTCCCATGGAGCAAAAGAATACAATGAAACACACCCCATGACAGTGTCTATTACTGGTCAGCTAGGTTTTACCTGCAGCCTATAAGATGAACAGGATGGGGGAAATGAAAGTTTGAATGCTTGATGCCTTCTCCCCTTCCTTAAGACAGTAGACAAAGTGGGGTTATATTTTTTTTATGGACAAGGGGGCATTTTCTCGTAGAACTTGAGGGCAAATGCTGGGCAGCTGGAATGGAGAGGAGAAGTCAAACACAGTTGTTAGAGAACTTGTTGCACTTAGTCTGTACTACCTGCATTGCATGCATATAAAGGCAGCTACATGTGCTCCACTCATGCTCTCGAATATACTCGCACAAACAAATCCTACAAAAGCAATGGCCCTGACAGATGTCCACATCCAGGTTTTCCACCATTACCAAAATGGTGAGTGAAGATACCTCTCAAAAGAGATGGCTCACAGCTAAATAATGCATACACTGCTGGTTGGGATAAGGAATGATATATATGTAAAGAGAAACCCTGTTCCGACAGTCAGGAAAGCATGGGGTGTACAGTAAAGTTATAACAAAGTGAACTCCTGAATTTCACTTAACTTTCACAAGTTATACAGATCATATACCTAGGTTTTAATTTTAGATAAGGGCTACAAAGGCTTACTGATGCAGCTGCACGTTCTACTGAAAGGAAAGCTCCACCACACACCACAGTTAACCTTATTACAACATTACCTTTATTTCCCCCTTTAACATCACCTAGACAGCATCTACTGCCCGACAAGCCTTCAGTGTCACTTTTTTGGCTATCGAACAAAATACACAGTTTCAGAAAGGAAACAGTGACCCAGGCTAGACATAGTGTTAGTCACAACCCACAGATTTACATCTTCAAACTGTGCCTTGATGGGTTAAGTGTACTTCAGTGTGTTAATTTTGGCCAAATCTTGATGTGAAGAACAGTTAAGATTTAGTTATGCTGCAAACACTACATAAACTGGCTGGTTCTTTAATTCTAGCAAGTGAATGATCACTTTTATCCATGTAACTACTGCCCAAAAGCATCAAGCTAAGTTGGGATTTAAAAAGGCACAGGGCAGGTGTGTACTGGAACAGTTATACAGTTCCAATGTCTGCCATGAATCAGCAAACAAATGTGCAATACAATGAAAAGTCACTACTAGGCAACTCCTTGAGTGGGTATCCGATACTTAATATCACTGCAGTCCTATGCAGCATACAACATACAGAAATTTTCAGCCACATTAGCACAGACATCAGATGGACAAGCACTGCAAATTTAACTTCTACCCCAAATGCAAGTACTCTACCCAGTCAGTAAAACGTATAATCTTGACTGAAAAAATACTTGTGACACTGCAAAAAAGTTGTTCCCATGTCACAGATTTGTACTGAATTTGTGAAGTGCCAACAGAAAAACTCAATAGAGCAAGGGTGCAGATTGTGTTCTTTGATGTTTGTGACCAGACTATGTGAAGTTTGTTTCAGTTTCATATCCAGTATTAAACTGTACAGTCCAGAGAGGGGAAAAAACAGATTTACAGCACTTATGGTTTATGACACTGTTTGCTCGATTGTTGCAGTACCTTTCTGAAGTAATTATGATTTTCCTTCTCAACTTACAGTATTATAAAGTAAATGTTTGACGCCTTAAGGGTAACAGAACAGAATGGTTAATTGATCTGTGGTTATGCTCTTTCATTTAGACTATTTGGTCAGACCATTAAAATGTAACCATAGGAAAAAAAAAATCAGTACTGAAAACTACACATTTGAAAACTTCTGTACAGAAGTGAACCACAGCACAAGAGTCAAAAAAATAAATGGAGTCACACTTGTAACATGAGATGTGAAAAGTTAAAGAAAGTACTGTTAGAAAAGCAGTAAACAAGCCCCTTAATTACTTATTCAAATGTATGAAAGCACAGCTGACACATTCATACAGCTGCTGCAACTGAGATTAATCATTCCTCTATACAGTTTTCCTGGGTGGCTGAAGCACACATCCATAAAAGGCAACCTCTCCAAACATTCAGAGGTTAACCTGACTATCCTGCAAACATATACTTCAGTGGTATGTCAGCTGGGTGGTAACCAGAGGGAGGCACCGTTGGGTCAGATGAAAGACTTCTCTTTGGAATGTAATTCTGGTGCAGCTCAACGCGCATAGCTATCTTTGTTTACTTACATGTCCTGTGTGATTTAGAATGGTCAGGCTCCCCAGTAGCACCCCTAACTACACTAAATACTACAGCAATTAAGTCCACAGTCTGCATATGTCCATGCCAGTACAATTTCCATGCTGCTGCACTCCCAGGAAACAAGATTACAGTTCTTCAAATAAAAAACTGTTCTAAACACACAGTCAGTGTTGTGAACAAATACAGCAATTGTACAGACTCAGGCACTGTACTAGATGTTTGCTATAAAATAAAGCAAACTCCAAATGCATGAAAGTTTCAACTTAATTCAGTAAGGGCATCTGTACTCCACGACACTACAGTTAACCGGAGCTCAGGCAACCAGCACTCTCAAGCAACTGGTAAAAAAAAATAAATACAGTACAATTTTCATTTGTCACCCCACCCCCCCCCCCCACAGAAACATACCTTACATTTTTAGAGTTTTCGAATTTAAAAAAAAGGAAGATAGGAATAAATTCACTCTCCCCCCAACCTGAGAACAAGTCAAACCAAACACATAGTCAGGCCTATTTTTAATATTAACTCTCAAGCAACAAGAAACTACGCAGTTCTCAGGCCTATTTTTAATATTAACTCTCAAGCAACAAGAAACTACGCAGTTCTACCAACCCCCTTAGGTGCCAGTTAACAGTAGATAAGAATTGCACTCTGTGCTACACTCATCTCAAGATGACAAATTTGGATCAAAAGGCATTTAGTGCGAACAGACTTCGTTAGCTGGTTGGTAAAGGACCTTTGTGAGCTAGTATGTTTTCAATGAAAATACATAATTTACAAGAGTACAGTGCCAAATAAAATTTACCAAATGGAAAGATAAGAAACATGCAAAAGTCACTTACCCACTAGGTCGATACCTTCCTGCCCATACATATGTACAGGCATTGCATACAACACAGACACCAAAATTCATGTGAAGAGTTAAAGACAAAGGCAAAAAGGGGAGAAAAGTGCAATGACTGAGGTAGTGTGTGTGTGTGTGTGTGTGTGTGTGTGTGTGTGTGTGTGTGTGTGTGTGTGTGTGTGTGTGTAAGATGGAAGACTCCTTAAAAGTACAACCAGTTTTGCTCACATATTTAAATTAGCCAACAAAACCATAAATGAATATTGTGCATCCCAGATACTGTTAGTGATTAAGGAATCTGACCTGCAAATCTTGAGTGGAAGGCATAACATTCAATGTATGGTACATTTTCTCAGTGAGAGAATATATAGGGCTAATGGTACAATTTGTAGTAGTATGGGGTTTAGAAAAGTACAGCAGTAACCACGTTTTGGAAGGGGCCGCTTCCTACAGAGCTTCAAAAGAGAACATGACAAATTACCAGAAATTTTGTTCAAAAATCTTTCAAGAGTGGAGATTTACATTGTTCAGCCATGCCTAAAATACAGAATCCTACATTTAGTGGCTGAAAGAAAAGTATGCTCACATTTCAATTTTTAGCAGTAATAAGGGTCGATATTTAATGCACATCCAAATTACAAACTGGTTTAAGATAGTACAGTTGTGTACACTTACCATAAATGTAGATGTGGAGTGTCTTCACTGTTGCAGTCATCACATTTGAGTTATCCCTTGGCCAGCCTGAATACTAGAGACTTTGTATTTCTGCGTCGGTTCCTGTTGCTTGAAGACTGACACCAGGTCATCAGGGGTATAAAGGAAGGCAGCCGACACCATTACATCAGTTTTTCTTGCCCTAACCAGTCAGGAGCCCTCAAAGTAGGAGGCCGGGCTCTGATGACAGGACCCCACCAGTGGAAACAAAATACCAATATGCCCCTTCTAAGGAAAGGATAACAACAAGGAAGAAAGGTAACAAAAAGAAAAAAGGGGGAAGGAGGGTGGGAAGCCAAGACTCTTAACATCTACATTTATGGTACGTGTACACAACTGTACTATGTTCTTCATGTTTCACTGATGCAGTCATCACATTTGGGTTGATTCCAAAAGCTGAGGAAATGGGTGGAGGCAGACAAGGAGGCTAGGGGTTGGCTAGCATGCCCTGCAAGACTGCAGAGGCAAAACCTACCCTGGATTTAGAAGAGAGAGGCAGGTGGTAATGTTTGGTAAAGGTGTGAACAGATGTCCAGGTGGCAGCCTCCAAGATGTCCCTGGTGGGTACTCCTCTGAGGAATGCTGGAGAGGTGGAGGCTGCTCTGGTGGAGTGGGTCCTGACCCCCTTGGGGGGAGCCTTGCCATGCTGCTTGTAGCAGAAATGGATGCAGTGCGCTATCCATTTGGAAATGGTTTGCTTGGAGATGGCTTTGCCCTCTGCCCCTAAAGCAAAGCTAACCAGCAGTTGATCAGATTTTCTGAAGGGTCCGCTGTTGGATTTTTAAAGAGATATTTGTGAGGGTCAGGGTCTCTGTAGTACCGGACTGGCTTTCTGGGAGTAGGAGGAAGGGTCATCTAGAGTAAAGCTGGATTCAAGGAAGACATCATCTACCACTTACAGGACTGGGGGGATGGCTATGGGCCTGTGCTGTGGAAGTTCTAGTAACTCTGAATCTCTTTTTAGACTGTGGGTAGTCTTGACTCTCCCATTTGAAATGCTCCCTTAAAGTATGCAAGGTTTCCCCAAAGGAAAAATCCTCTGGGGAAAGGAAAAATCCTCTGGGGGAGAGGCTGAAGTAATAGATTCCTCTGCATCAGAATCCTCATATGTAGAGAGTGGCTGCATGTCTTCATATTCGGATGCATCAGATTCATCTGACTCTTGTTCAGACAAAACTTCTGGAGACAGATCTTTCTTTTAGAGGGAGTGGCCTGGCTTCCCCTAATCAGCATGATAAGGTCCTCTGCCATTCTAAGCATTTGTGACCGAGGCACGGGAGCAGGTGCCAAAGAATGGCTGGAAGTCAGTTTCTTGGGGGCGTTTCGAACCCTAGGCCTAATGAACTCAGTTGGTTTAGAAAGAATGGTAGCCGTGAAAGGATGCGTCTGTTTACATCTGGATTCGGTGTTGCGAAGGACTTCCTCAGAAGCCGATGCCTGTACAGCAGCTCCAGACCCATCCAAGGTAGAGACGACCGCAGGATTCTTAGACGAAGAAGAGTTCTGCAGCATACCGGACTCCGAAAGGGTCTCGGTAGAACAGACGTGGGTATCAGGGCCTGTTAAAGTGTCTCACTGAATTCTGGAGGAGTGACGACCAGCTTGGCGGTAGCATCATCAGAAGGTTTAGTCCTGTGCGGTCTGTCTCTGTCTTTATCTTTATGTTTTTTCGTAAGGTCTGCTGTGACGACTTATGGAAGCCATATCAGAATTCGAGGATGTAAATAAATATCTTTCTACAATAAGTGCCCAACGACGAATAGTTCTGGCGTTAAAAGCACAGAACGACAATGAGGGACATTGTGGTCTGGGCCTAGACAAGTGACACAGTAGGAATGGAAGTCCGGGTGTGGTATTTGCTTTTCATAGGCGAGACACTTATTAACTTTTTCTGACATCGGTTAGTGCAAGAAAAAAGGATCCCCAACGGGGTACTTAACTTTCGAAGACTTCAATTCGGAAACTAAACTCTGGTAGCTGCCGACCAGCACTTGTGTGAACTGCTTCTGCTTCAGGCTCCACGGCAAGAAAGACTGATGTAATGGCATTGGATGCCTTCCTTTATACCCCTGACAACCTGACGTCGGTCTTCAAGCGACAGCAACCGACGCAGAAATACTAAGTCTCTGGAACTCAGGCTGGCCGAGGCTACCCCAGCAGGGATAACCCAAATGTGATGACTGCAACAGTGAAACATGGAAAACATCTGCATCAACAACACAGGATACAGAAATCTCATCTGTAATGAGGACAGCAGCAGTATTAAATAAGTTACATAACCAGGACCTACATTAGATCACGAAGACATCATAAAACCAAGTGCTCTAAAAAGTACAACTAGGCAAGGCAGAAAAAGATACTTGTACCAAACTTGGAGCTTTTCTCCCCATGCCTATGCTGAAAATGGGAATTACCCAGTTGGACTTTCCCGGTAAACAAAGACAAATAAATAATTATGTAAAGCACACATGACTCTACCGAAACAAATTATAAACTGGTATGGATGAGGGAAGCAAGGCTCCTAATTATGCCACAAACAAACACTATCAACAAATATCAATCCTTACCACAGACCAAGCATCAAAAGGCTTCTAGAATTCGTTTTTTCAAACCATGGCTAGAAAGTTAACTGCAAATGCATTCTCAGCTTGCTGGAACTTAAGTACTTACAAATGTATATATTAAATGGAGAAGGAAAGGCTTCAACATTCTGACAAAGGAAATATTTTCAGGCAGAGGTGTAAGCAAACAAGGACCTGCTTGCACTTTACTGCACTCCTGGAAACGATGAACGCTAAAACAAAATTAATACTGAATGTACCCTATAAAGTAACACTTGACAGCTGCATTTCAAGCAGTGTTTTAAAAGGAGTGCAGAACACAATTACATATGTAGACTACGGCTTCTACTGCTCCAGTCAGTACCTTCCACAAAATCTAGTCTACTGCTTGAAGAAAACAAATACAAACAGATATTCGGACTAGCATGCCCTATTACTTTAATTCCTGTCTACTGGAATGATTAATGAGCATGAAAGCGGCACGCCTTTATGAAACATGAAAGTGGTCATGTGATGATTTCTAGTTTTACTTGCCTTCAGACATTTCGGCAGGATTTGTATTTTCTACAAAAAGTAAATATGAACCCATACATGACAATGTTAATGAAAAGGATATTTATACAGGTCTTCTTGATGTTTACAGACTGCCTCACTAACCCTGCCGTATACTCGCTTTTTTTTTTTCCAAACGACAGCTGCTCACCAGATAACCTCAACTAAAAGTGTGTGTGTGTGTGTGTGTGTGTGTGTGTGTGTGTGTGTGTGTGTGTGTGTGTGTGTGTGTGTGTGTGTGAGGGGGGGGGGTTACCATATTTAAGTCACAGATGCACTACAGACAAAACAGCACAAATCAGAAAAAGACAAGCAATACAAACCAGAGTTGTTGCCATGTCTTCCAGCACCCTGGTTTGTTCTTACAGATGCACTACAGACAAAACAGCACAAATCAGAAAAAGACAAGCAATACAAACCAGAGTTGTTGCCATGTCTTCCAGCATCCTGGTTTGTTCTTACAGATGCACTACAGACAAAACAGCACAAATCAGAAAAAGACAAGCAATACAAACCAGAGTTGTTGCCATGTCTTCCAGCACCCTGGTTTGTTCTTTGACCTTGCACCTCCTCAACTATGACAACTTCTGCTCCTTCCTCCAATTTGAGGAGAAAGAAAATTTCTTTAAACTGTATCAAGTGGCTTGCAATAGATAACCACCACACAGAGTGCAACACAGTATGGGTACTCAAATTGAATGCTGCTACTGCAGATAACATCCCTTGACAGCTTTCACCAGGACAACTACGCCCTACACCCCACTTTAGCTAGGCCTCTGATAAGGACAGAGAAAGATTAAGCTCACAGGTGAACAAACCGAAAAAAGGACCAAAGACAAAAGCTCCCAACAAAACATCAAGTGAAATTATGCTAGACTGTAGCCAAAGTGACAAAAGTCTTACACAAGGACTCGCAGAGGTCCCGGTAAGGAACAATGCAACATCTACATGCTGGAACATACATAAAAAGAACAGCAGCAGAAACACTTTGGAAGAACAAACAAATGACTAGTGCCAAAGTCATGGCCTTAAACTCACTGCAAAAAAATGTATCATCCCTTTCAGTAACAGTGATGCTCCTGCCAACTACCACATCAACAGCAACACCCTAAGTACACACTCAGTGGTGATAGACCTGGATACACAGGTTGACAGTAACCTTACCTTTGATCATCACAGTGGTAAGAAGGGCATTCTACACTGCTAATCTCATAATAGCATTGCCTCCAGGAAAACAAAGTTACAACCACCCTGTACTCTTCCCTCATCAGGCCAATAATGGAATACAATGCCCCTTTTGGGATGTACCTGTCCAATCACCTGCAGCCATTGGACAGACCACAAAGGTTCCTCACAAGAAAAAGTCAAGGTCTTCAGCATCTGTCCTATGTGGATCATGTGAAATCACGGTCGCTTTAGTCCGTTTCATACAGACCACTCAGAAGCAATCTCTGACTTGCATATAAGGCAATCTCTAACCCTGCTTTACTGGAAATGCTGCATATCCACAAGTCAAATGGTACACTGAGACCTACACAAGTATAGGGAATCCCTACTATAAAACCACAATATGGTTCTATAAAAGTACGACACTAAAGTGAGATGTTGCACGGTGGGAGCCTGTCTTTCAAAGAACCCAGAAATGCTTCTGTGGGGTCAAATGCTTACAGTAGGAGCAAGGTGACTATACTTCCCATTACAGTACTCAAAGTATGACTGCAAAACAGGTGCAGAGTTAAAGGTTCTTGCTTCACTAGGAATGGAGGCTCCACAAAGGAAGGGACACTGATCTACATCAGCAGAAAAGTCTGTGTGCATCTTAAGATCTTCAGAAGAGGAGTTCAGGCACTTATCAAGCAAGCAAACTGGGAAGAAGCACAGAAATGTATAAGGGAAATCACGGCCTCTATCCAGGATAAACTCAACTGTGCAAACAAAAATTAGGAAAAAGACTGAAAATTCAGATAGGAAAGGGAACACTGCAGGTCCTGTAGTCTTGAGTTTAAATTACCTCCTCATTTGCAGTATGTGCAATCCGTTTTCCATGGTGGTATGGCGGTAAAGTTGTTACCTCACAGCAAGAGGTCCTCCCGTTTGATTCTCAGCTGGGCTTGGGAGTGCCTTCTGTGTGGAGTCTGCATGTCCTCCCCGCGGTTGGGTAGCGTTCAAAAGACATGTGTGCGTAAATGGGTGTGCCTTCATTAAAGGTTGAGCGCAGAGCTAGCACCTCGGCTTTTCGTAAAAATCTACTGCCAATCATTAGTGGACTGGAGTTCCGCTGTGGCGACCCCTAACCGGGAAAAAAACGAAAGACCAACAACAACAACATTTGCAGTCTGTGCAACTCTTCAAGAAACAATGAGACACTTTCAAAATGCTGCTAAAAAGAAGTTGTACCTGCTAGGCGCAAATGGTTAATACATGAAAAGCCACAAAGAGCTTTACATTTGACAAATGTCTGCTGAAGCAGAGAAAGCAGTCATTTGAGATTATCACTATTCAAGCCCTAAAGACGACAACCTCAGACCTAGTAAAATAACTTAAAAGCATCAAGCTGCTACCAGAGAAATAAATGACAACTCAGGGGGTGATGGAATGAAGTATTATTTCACACATATGGAGGGGAGCGACCAAATTATCCTTTTCCAGGCTCTATGGTCAAAAGTCAAAGGAATTTAAGAAGTCATTGCCGCCTCACAGTTAGACGTTGCCCATTCGATTCTCAGTTAGAGCGCCTTCTGTGTGGCGACATGCGTGAATGGGCGTTCCTTCGTTGAAGGTTGTGCGTTAGGCCCAGCAAGCCAGCACGTAAAACTCTACTGTCAATCATTAGCGGACCGGAGTTCTGCTGTGGCGACCCCTATCCAGGAAAAGCCGAAAGACACAAACAAAATAATCATTCGAAGAACACAAAGTTCTGTTCTGTTGCTTATCTCCATTCTTTCATTTTTTATCAATCATGTCTCTACATTTCCATGTATTCGTAATGGAAAATGGCAGATATCTGTGTCTCTGTTGCACTGATCTGATGAACACATATGCGCAAAAAAAAAAAAGTGTACCATGCTGTTGTACTCCTCACTAAACCAAAGAGTAGTAAAGAAAATCTAGACATACTTCTAGCATTACGGAAGAGATACTGTTCAAGTTAGGCTGTGTGGACAGTCCTTTTTCTCATGACACTGCTGATAGTACAGACTTGCATTTGATTCTTCTTCCTTACACTCAGTTCTGTTATGGAGGCATTTTATACCCAACAAAACCTCTTTTGGGGGGGGGGGGGGGCTAAATTTGATTCAGATTAAGATCCTTGCTCAGTCATAAAATAAACAAGAAAAATTATGTGGGCCTCCGATCCAGATAAACAGGATTTAACTAGTTCAGTCAAGCCTAGTCAAGCCCATCAAATAAAGTGAAGATCAGCCATGAACAGCTGTGCATGTCCATATTGTACAAAACAGGAAGCAAAAGCAAAAGTGGCTGGGTGGAACTGCATAGTTTCAGGCTTTAAAACAAATAAGCATGCTGGCTGCTTATCAGCCATAACTCATTTGCTTAGGCCCTGATTAAATCCTGCAAGAAAGGAAGTCAGAATGATGTAATCACTACACATTGTGAAAGTCACACTCCAGTGTCAGATGAGCAGGAAAAAAAAAAAAAAAAAAAAAAAAAAAGACACGTTCCCCAGCTACTCAACCTTTAGCAACTTCCTAACATACCCCTCTCCAAACAGATGCCTATGTTACACTGGGACACAATTGCTTTGGGTTGCTCAGCTAGGCTTACAAAGGCCCAGGCAGTTGTCAGCAAAAATTGTGTACTGCTTCCATAACAAAAGATGCCAAGTAACAACCAGCTCTTTCTAAATGGAGTAGAAAGATGCAACATTTACCTTATATAAACACACATTTTTTGTCCCCCCCGCCCCCAGTCACTTTTAAGCTCCAGTGTTTTCTTCCATAGTGTAATGAGAATCTGTGCTTCTCTTCATGCTTATATAGCACAGATTCACTTGACCGGGTGCAATGATTTTGTTAGTTAGGGCTCGACTCATTACTGTTTTTGAATCACCAAATTCCCATGATGAGAAAACCTGTTAAACTTCATGGAGACTTCTCTTCTATGCTATTCACCTGCCTGGATCCCTGTGGGCAGCACTGGACACCAGTGGCCCAGGCCACACTTTGGGCCGAGGAAGAAACAATTCCATATTTAACAGTATAAACAAGAGAGTTACTGTAATGCCAGATTACTTCGCATACACAAGGACAGAGGACTGCAGCATTTCGCACCTTAATATGCCATTATGAACCATAATACATGGTACTCATGTTTACAGATTTTGCCATGTTTCACACAAATGGAGGTGCCAGCTGATGTCCATCTGTGTATGACAGCTGGGACACAAGAGACCTCATTTGAGTGTCACCTGTATTTTTTCCCCAGAGATTCTTCAAGGTGAAACATCACAGCTGGAAGAGGAGAGGAAATGGTGCGAGGACGAGTACAAGATATTGCTTCATCTCCTCTCCATAAGCATTACTGCTGGAGGCTTATGCAGGAAGATTATAAAGGGACTCAATACAAAAGACTGAAGCCTGAAATAGTTTAACCCAGGATGTCACCTGTGCAACTGCATCCCACACATGAGGGAACAATGCTGTCACCATTACAGTGATGAGTCACTACAATCCCGAACTCTTTGGCCAATGACAGACTGAAATAAAAAGAACATGCCATTGGGAGGCTGTAGTTAAGACAGCATGCACCTACTTACTGTAAGTGGACCTCTTATATTAATTACACATTTAAAAACTGCACTACAGAAATGCATACTGCTCTTTTTGTGAGTATAGCCCTCGAAGATAGCAAAAATAGGCAACTGCACGGGAGAAGACTGGAGTGCCCAAAAGTGCCACTATCAGTACACCCGCTTCAGGGCAGTAGCAATCAGCTAAGTGACCAACACGTCATACTGCCATGCCACTACAAGTCCAACCCCCAACCACACAGTCAACATCTGAAAAAGGTCTGATGCTGCAAAAAGAGCATTTATGTTAATGGCATCCTACTTACAAAAATTGGTTCCACTGTATCTTAGCTGAGATATTAGGCTATCCAAAATAAAACAATGCAGAGTCTAAGATCAACGTCTGAATTCAAATATTCAGACTTGTGCTAAGCAGCAAGCTGTAAACTAAGCAATTAAATCCTGGGTAAAAGCTTTTAAGTTGTAGTAGTTCATCAGCCCCAAACATGTTACACAATTTATAACAAACCAGCTAGAGTAACTTTTACAGTTAAGCATAAAGATGACTGCAGAGCAATGTCAAAACCAGCTCAAGTTAATCGAATTTGTTGTTTCAAATAAAGAAGAGTTAAGCTACAATTCTAAATGCTTCGCACAAAAAGTCACTTAAAAAAAAATGTAAATAATCTGAATTCAAAGCATACCCAACGCAAAAAATAAATAAATATAACAGAAAAAATACAGCATGGCTTCTCATACATACACTGTTATTCTTCCACACCAACATTAGAAACCTTAGTTTGCTAGCAAGGCTAGGAGCTTAACTCCCATAGGAAATGAAGTTGAAATTTGCAGTTACACCCAGATGGTTCTAACAATGTCAGCTGGATTTTCTATTAGTTCACAGACGCACACACTTCCCTTTATCATGCTCTCACAGCAAATACAAATCCAGAACACCACTTTCACAAAATTCCTCCATAGTGCAGATTTTAGATGCAAGCTGAGGATATCACAAAAAAAAAAAAAAAAAAAAAAAAAAAGAAGTTATGTACTCACCATAACGTTCCACCTGAGCAGTTCTACTTCATTTGTCTTCAACCTGTGGGTACCAGATCCAAGCCGGCAAATTCACTAGCATCTGCTCCTAGCTCCAAGCTCCTCCCCTTACCAATAATACAGCTCCACTACCTTCCAACCCTCAAATAGAGTTTGCTGCCACTTATACGGAGAACCCAACCTGAAAGAATACTTTATGACCTAAAACTGCAGCCAAAAGGCCGTTCAAATGATAAGGTCAGGGGGAAAGGGAGGGGACGGTTGAACACAAATGAAGTAAAACTACTCAGATGGAATGTTATGGTGAGTACATAACTTCTTTATCTGAAGTAGTTTACTTCATTTGGTCTACAATCTGTGTCCCCAGCTTCTAAACTCCTGGGTGGCCCTTAAGGAAGGATATTCCGAAGCACCGCAGAACCAAAGGATGCTCTCTCCTTCTAGAGGTGAAATACAATTTGTAGTGAGAGAAACATACGAGATGAGGACCAAGTAGCTGTAGAACAAAAGTCTTCTAATGATACTCTAGACCAAACGGCTGCAGAAGTAGCCATTGACCTAGTGAATGAGCTTTCACCTGGCCCGGAGGAGACAAACCTTTACCCTTATAGACCTGAAGGATGCACAAGGAAAACCACCTAGCAATAGTGACCTTGGAGATAGGTTTACAGACAACTGATCATATTTACAGACAACTGATCATATTTACAGACAACTGATCATATTTACGAAAGTTTTTAGTCCTGTGTAAATAAAATCTTAACTGTCTATGAACATCCAACAAGTGGAGTCTGTATTCCATTTTGTTAGCAGAATTTGGGAAGAAAACAGGTAAGTTAATGGTCTGATTGAGGTTAACTTGTGATGCAACCTTGGGAAGGACGGATTGGTCCGAAGGGAAACCCTATCTTTATGGAAAATCATATATGGAACTTTAAATTGACAAAGCTTGCAATTCTGAAACCCTTTCAGCAGAGGTGACAGTGACTAAAATGCTGTTTTCAAAGACAAAAACTTAAGATCTGTGGTTGCAGCAGGTTCAAAAGGCAGAGCAACCAAAGCTCGAAGAAGCATAGTAAGGTCCCATGGAGGAACAGGATCCTTGACCGAGGGGCGTAACAGGAAAGTACCTTTAATAAAGGCTTTACACAGTCTGGACGAGGCCAGAGAGGCAGAATTCTCACCCACGTGAAAATGAGAGATGGCAGCTAATTGAAAGATAGTAGAAGAGCTTGGTCCATGTTGAAAAATATTGGCTAGGAAGTAGAGAATGGCAGAAATAGGAGCCGTGAAAGGATCTAAACTCCTTTGAGAAGCCCAAATGGAAAAACGTTTCCATTTACTGTGGTAAATCTTCCTGGTGGAAGACTTACAAGCTGCCACCAGAATAGACCTGACTGAAGAGGATAAATCAGGAGTCCTAGCAATCAGAGGAACTGGAGCAGCCAAGTCGTGAGCTTCAAACTGTCCAGGTTTGGATGAGGAACCCCAAAGGGGTGTGAAATAAGATCCTGAATGGGATACACGGCAGAGCCAGAAGATGAGACCAAAGGAAGGGAAACCATACCTGGCAAAGCCAAAATGGGGTAATGAGTATCACTTTGCTCTCCAGTCGGCAAGCTTTCTGTAGAAAGCTCGGAATAAGAGGTATTGGAGGGTAAGCATACAGAAGACCGGGAGGCCAAGAATGGACTACAGCATCTTTGGGGGACTCCACTGGCTGGGGGTTCAGAGCAAAGGACTCGCTGCACTTCACGTTGGAAGGAGACGCGAAGAAATCGCAGCAGGGTTGACCCCACTCCAGAAAGATCTGCTCTGCTATTAAATGATTCAGAGACCACTCGTCCGACTTAACCTGTCTGCTAGAATGTTGGACCATCCTGGAATGTGCATTGCTATGAGAAGGGGACCGGTGGAGATCGTCCATTCCCACACTCTCATGGCCTTGAGACAAAGGGAGTGAGATTTGTCCCTCCCCGCTTGTTGACATACCAGACCACTGACATGTCTGATTGAAATTGCAATGGATCCCAGAGGAAGAAAAGACCACCTGCATGCCAAAAGGACCGCCCTCATCTCCAGAACATTTATATGCAAACTGGTCTCACCAGGGGACCAGAGGCCTTGGACTGTTCTGCCCAAACAATGCCCCCCCACCCAAGTTGGGAGGCATCCGTGGTCACTGTAGCTTGCACAGGGGCTGGAACAAAAGGTCGCCCCTCCAAGACTTCCGGAGAGCACATCCACCACTGAAGGGATGACCTGCAGACTCGACTGAGGTGTATTGGATATGATAATGGAAGACCCAATAAGGACCACTGCACTGCTAGTGTCCACTGTAGTACTCGTGTGTAACCGGGCGCATGGAAGAAGCATTATAGTTGCTGCCATAAAACCTAGGTCCCTCAGCACAGATTCTGTCGAAGGAAGATGAGAACGGTAGATCAGGGAAACATGCATCTTCAGGTTTCCCACTCTCTCCATGGTCAGGAAAATTTTGCACTGTAGTGCGTCTATCCATGCCCCAATCTAGTCTATCACATGGACAGGATTTAGAAGCGATTTGGATGCATTGACTAATCCCCAAGTGAAGAGCAAGCTTTAACAAATAACTCCCTGGTTTGAGAATGTAGACGCCTGGTGGAAGCAGTGAGGAGCCAATCGTCCAGGTAGAGAGAGACCTGAATCCCCTGAAGCCTCAGGTAAGCCGCTACTACAGTCATCACTTTGGTGAACACCCTGGGGGTTGTGGTGAGACCAAAGAGTAGGGCTCAGAATAGGTAATGATGGACTCCTAGCTGGAAGAAGGAACCTCCTGGAGCTTCTGTGCATCTTTATGTGATAGAAGGCATCCTGGAGGTCTAACGAGCACATCCAGTCGCTCTCTTGCAGGTACGGCATGATGGACTGTAATGTGACCATCCAGAATTTTTCTTAGGTCCAGAATGGGCCTGAAGTCCCCCGCTTTCTCTAGCACTAAAAAGAATCTGGAGTAGATGCCCGATCCGGACTGATCTGGGGGGGACAGGTTCGAAGGCTCGTTTCTCTAGCAGCTTGGAGATTCCCAGTGCTGCTGCCTCCCATTGCATGGGTGGTACATCCTGGAGGTGTTCAGGAGGAACCACAAAGGGGATAGAGTATCCTCTGGATATGATCTGAAGCACCCAGCAGTCTGATGTTATGACTCCCATGCTGCTAGGTGCAGCAACAATGGACCCCCGACTGCCTCCAGAGTAGAACAGTCAGGCAACCCCTAAGGGTTGCTGTCTGTGCCTGTCCGAGAAAGGTTCGAGACCCAAAATTCCTCGGACCCCCTCTGCCTCTAGGCCAGTGTCTATCCTGTCCCCCTCTGCCTCTGGGGAAGAAGAGCCCAGAGTCTCCCGGGAATACTGTGACTTGAGAACGTGCATCTGTCCTCCTGCGACATGGACTTAAGAGGGGAAACTCAGCCAGTTCCTTGACCAGGTCACACTGTAGTCTCACAACATGGGCCAGGTAAGTTCAGCGCCCTGATGGTAAAGGTTACGGACTCATAAACCTGCTTCCCTAAGCAGTCCATCATCCGAGACTTCCTCGGTTCATCCCCCTGAGACTCTCTTGGGCTAGTTCCTTTTTTGTGGCTGCTGCTACCACCATAACATCTACGGGGGAGCCCTTGTTCCATGCTGGCCTATCTGAAGGTGGACTCAAGATCTTGTCTGGACATTTAGGGATCGATTCCACAGTGTACAGCTCCTTCCAGGCCCACAAGGTGACCAGGTCCACCAGGGGATCTGTGGGAGGGGACACCCAGGAAGCAGATGGGCTCATGCCAAAAGCCTCCAGGAACAAGGATTCGTCAGAAGAATGTTTGGGGGTGGACCAAACTCCCTACTGGCATACGAGTTCCATGAGGTCTCCAAAGGAGACATCCTCGGGAGGTGACCTGGGGGAACCTTCCCCATAGTCCTAATCAGTGTCCTCGTTGAGGGACTCGGGGGGGGGGGGGGGGGCAAGTGCCTCCTCTTACATGTATGCTTGCGAGGCACATCTCCAGTGGGGGCCGCTGGGGGGGAACTCGCAAGCCACTTGTTTCTCAGGGGGAACTGCCTGGGGCTCCTTGAGCACATGCTGCCCCCCCCCCGGTAAAATGATGGGACTTGTAGACTAAGCAGAGGGAGTTGGGACAGAACCAGAGGAAATAGTCAAGGGTCTCGATCCGGTGGAGAGAATCCCTTCTACCACGTCAAATGCAGAGGGAGAATGAGCCTCCTGGGGTACTATTAAGGAAACCGCTCTCCCTGGATCAGACGAGAGAATCGGAGCCAGGCCTGAAATTTACGGAGCCCCGAGGGAGGGAACTTGGCCCGACAAAGCTAGAGCTGATGAAAAAAGTTCCACTCCGACACCCAGGCTCCAGCTCTGAGAGCCACTCTGATCCGAACTGGTCAGTTCCGACACACTCCAGGAAGCTGCTGGTGTCGAGGAGATGGGTACCATCGGTGCCGACCCCCTGACTAAGGCCATCCTTGGATCAGAGTACTCCAAACCCGGTGGACGGATCGGAGAAGGACAAATTGG
This sequence comes from Protopterus annectens, assembly GCF_019279795.1. Lineage (NCBI taxonomy): Eukaryota > Metazoa > Chordata > Ceratodontiformes > Protopteridae > Protopterus > Protopterus annectens. The sequence goes on from NC_056746.1 coordinate 383,572,014, forward strand.
TGTAAAAAAGGAAGCAAGCTCCCCCTCCAGAGGGAGAGGGGGCTGGCAAGACCATCTGGTTCTGAGTACGAATGAACCTCATCATTTTATACATGTCAACTTCAGATAAGCTTCTGGTGGATCTCAACGAGGCCACGGACTCCGACATGGCGGGTCAAGAAACAGAGGCCCTAGATGGTGGTCTCCTCCAACTCTGGGGAAAATCTCGGCGATCGAAGCACAGGGGAGTCACGGAGCCTAGCCTGAGTTTTTGGCGGTAGTAGAAGAAAGGTCCGGAGACCTCCTGCGTTTCTCTGCTTTATGTGTCTGTTTTTTGCCCTCAACAAAAATCTTTTCAAACAGCAGAGACCTCCAAGGCAGAAACGTACTTGACCACCACAACACAATACTAATCATGACACACATAACTCTCCTAAACAGTGTGCCACGCAACCAATGCCCCCAAGAAAAACAGCACGCCCACTACACTAGTCATAAGTGACTCGATAGTGAGGCACACTGATGTCCCACTCACTAGGCTGAATAAGGAGAAAGTAACTGTTCGCTGCCTGTCAGGTGCCAGGAACCGCCACATAATGCATACACTCAGGTCCCTCAACAACAGGTACAAATATGACTCTGTCATTGTACATGTGGGTGTGAATGACCCAAGACGTACCTCCCTGGACTACATGAAAAGACACATGGAGGAGCTCTCAGATAATGTAGTCCAGGTGGGTATGACCCTAGCCCTGAGCAGAATCATACCATCACCAAGAATAATACCAGAAGAAAATGATTGATTTCAACATTTGGCTAAGTTTCTGGTGTCATTCTAAGCAGATCCAGTATCTGTCTGCCTCAGATGACATGAGTGACCGATCTCGATGCTTTGCCAGAGATGGCCTCCATCTACCACCCCTGGGCTTCCGGACACTGGCCAAGGCTCGCCACTCATAGTGCCTTTTTTAGGCGGTGTTCCAAAGACCAAATTATCACTGTAACAGCTACAAACAAATGCAATCTGAGGGTTATGCTGCTCAATGTTAGAAGTCAAAATCTGAAAATGCACTCGCTCGAAGCACTCCTTAAAATGGAGGACAGTCATTTGTGCTGTAAGAGAGACCTTGTTCAAGGCAGCAGAAAGCACCCCTGCACTACCAAGCTACAACTCATCCCACACCTTCTGGCCCCAGAACTTGGACCGATGGTCCAAGGGCAGTGGTTTTTCCAAATTCATAAAGGATGCACACACCTCCAAACTAGTAGCCCAACATAACGCATTTGAGATACTTCAGGTGCAGCTAACATTGGGTAAGACAGCGATTCAAGTCATAGCCTGCTATAGGTCCCCAACCATGTCTCAAGAATCACACTCCACATTCCTAAGCACCCTGGAGAATATTAGGGTCCAACCTAACACTCTCATACTAGACTACTTCAACTACCCCTCCATTAACTGGGAAAAGTACTCATGTACCAATACACTTACCCAATGCTTTCAGGAATTAATTAATTCCAATGCCCTGGGCCAACTCGTTCTTACCCCCACTAGAGGTAAAAACATCCTTGACTATTGGTGTAGAGCAACGGTCGCCCATGTTAGTATTGACCAGGTCAACTCCTTCCTGGTTAGAGCCAACCACAAACGAATCACCTTGGAAATCCACAGCCCTCCCACCCCACAAAGGTAACCACCATGAAAAACCTCTCCAAAGCTAACTTTGGGCTCCTAAAAACAGAGGTGGCTAACTTCACGGCACCCATTCAAATGGAGTATAGTTGCATGACCCCTGAATCATACACCAAATGAACATGTACACAAAATGCATGGATCTCGCCATACCCAATATAACAAAGATGGTCTCCTCAAAAAAGGAAGCCAATCTGGTGGTCCCCTGCCATAAACAAACTCTACAACAGGAGGAGGAAACTGATGCAGAATAAGATGAAGTTCCAAGACTGGAAAAACTCCCTTAGCAGTCTCAACAAAAGGTTGAGATCCCTCATCAAATCCTCTAAAGCTATCTATGAAAAACAGAATTGCAGCAGATAGTAAAGACAACCACAAGGCCTTCTATAGTTATGCAAAGAATCTCCACGGCAATACCCAGACTTGCTCTGAGCTACAGCAGAATGGTACCTCCTATACAGAGCCAACAGATATTGCCAATATACTGCCCGAAAGATTCAGTGCAAACTTTACCCCTCTCTCCCTCGTCAAAGGACCAAATCACAATACCAGTAGATTGCCAGGCACCCAGTATTACTGCTGCACAGGTTAAAATAGCACTGTTCAAGGCCAAGAATACAGCTTCTATGGACCTGACAATATTCCTGGCTGTGTTCTACATGAACTACAAAGTGAACTGACACCTCACCTGTGTGCCCTGTTCAATCACAGCCTCACCTCGGGCTTTGTTCCTACCGAATGGTGCACTGCTACAGTCATCCCTCTCCACAAGGGAGGAACAACTACAGAACCCAGGAACTATCGCTACAATAGCCTGATGAGTCCGATATGCGAAGCTATGGAACGCATCATCATGAACCTAATAAACAAGGATATAGGGAATCTCCAAACTCTGGATCTTACACAGTTTAGTTTTGCGAAGGGTAGATCATGCCTCCTCAACTTGGTCAACTTCTTCGAGTCAGTCACCAGAGCTGTGGATGAAGGCAAAGTGGTTCACACAGCCTACCTTGATCTGGCCAAGGCCTTTGATACCATTCCCCACTCAGGAATCCTAGAAAAATTCAGTAAGTTAGGCATCAACCCCTATATCACTAGGTGGGGTCACAAACTGGCTCACAGATAGAACCCACTGTGTGAAAGTAGCCGACTCCAAGCCAGACTGTCAACCAGTCACAAGTGGAGTCCCACAGGGTTCGGTCCTGGGTCTTCTCCTGGTTTGGTATTTACTTCTCTGAAGTCCAGGCCAACACAAAGGGACTCTGGCTGACAAAGTTCGCAGATGATTGCAAGTTGGGAGCTATTATTAACTCCCCAAGTGATGTTGACATCCCACAGAAAGACCTCAATAAGACCAACGACTGGTGTCAGAACCATGGCCTTAAGCTCAATGCCAAAAAATGTGTAGTTCACCCCCCCCTTGGGAAAAACCCGGTTCCCTTGAATTACCACATCAATGGTAGTCCACTGAACATAGAAGGCATTATAAGAGATCTAGGAACACAGGTTGACAAGCAACTTCTCTTTTGACCACCACATTGCCACTGTGGTCAGAAAGTCCTATGTGGCACAGCTCATTATCAGGGGTTTTGGATCCAGTAAGAAAGAGGTCATTGTCTCCCTCTAATCTTCCCTCATTAGGCCAATCAAATACAGTGCCCCATTTGGCATGCACCTCATTAGACAGCTGCAACAACTGGAGAGGCCGCAAAAGTACCTCACAAAGAGGATCCTAGTCCTTAAACACTTGTTATATAGACAGACTCAAAAAAACTCTGAACTACTGGCAACTGCAACAAACTTGTTAAATACATGATTGTAGCACCTGCAAAGGATGTGTACTTGTGTTTTTTTAGGGTAGAAGAGGTCCACAATACACAAGTTGGACTTAAGTAACTGGTATGACAACAGAACCTAGTTTCAAACCTTACAAGTAACAGAGAGGATTAAGACTACGAGATTGCCCTCAGCTTCCATGTGGGACCCTAGGAAAGATGCAACCAGAAGTACTTGTAGATCACCTCTAAAAAGGGAAAGTTATGTTCTGTGGGCTTACCAATAAATATACAACAGATGCCACGCACTCCTATAGTGTGTATATACGCATGCACACATGCGCACACATACTTCCCTCTACATACGAGTACACATGCATATACCTCAAAAGTAAGCATGCCTGTTGCACTAGGGTCCGATTTCTTGTTTCTGGAACTTCTCTCACAGGATATAATGTGGCACATTACAGTCAAATGGAAACAATTCAGAGCAGTATAATGGAACCTTTACAGTAGAGACAGAAGCAATTCATCAAGTTAACTGCATGTGGTATGATGTACATGTGAAATGGTTGTAACCTTTTTGGCCAGGCTTATACAGGCCCGAGGGCCAACAGCCTAGTACTTTCCTAGGAACCTATGTACATGGCAGGTGACAATGTGGAATAAAGCAATCTTTACTTATGCTCAGATTGCATCCATCACTGTGTCAAAACGTGCACATGACAAAACGTGTTACTTCAAACTGGTACTTCTCCCTAACCCTGCATTTCATTGATTTTCCCACTTCTGCCAGGATAACAATGAAATGAAGATTTATTACAGTTGCACACTACTTAGATTGTGTAGACTGCTTTTCTGTTTAAACAGAATTGTGTTTTTCCTTCTAGATGGACAATTTTTGCAATTATTGAAGCTGTTAACCCCCGCCCCCCCCCCCCAGGAGTTATTCATTTCCTTGACCTGGCAAACAAGCTTGAGAAAATAAGTTCATAAACCAACCTTATATAAAACCATTCAAACCAACAAAAACTTTAACCCTATTAACTTCCAAACTGAACTGAAAGCATGTGACTGGTCACCCCTAAGACACCTCCAATTAGACGAGGCAGTATCCTACTTTAATACCAAATTCTTAGAAATACTGGACTGTCATGCCCCATCCCGCTCAATGAGAAATAGGACCAAAACTGATCCATGGATAACAAACGAGACAAGGCACAAAATTATACTAAGAAATAAAACCTGGACCAAATGGAGAACAACTAAAAACCCAGCTGATCACCTAACATTTAGACAGCTAAGAAATGCTACTAAAACATCCATACTTCTAGATAAAAAAAAACTTCTACCACAACAACCAGCAAACCCACCAATACAAACCTCAAAAATTCTTGGCAGGCATTAACAGACCCCCCCACCCAGGTCAGTCCGAAACTCCCACCCCAACAGGATCCACCTATGAAACTCCAAATCGTATAGCAAATGCCTTTAATATCTTCTTTACTTGGTGCAGTCCAAAGCCTTGCCAAGTCACTGCCTCCTGTTAATTCAAATTTGTCATCCTCCTTAACTACTTTAACCCCCTCATTTCATTTACAACCAGTCCCTACATCCCTTATCTGCACTCTGGTTCTTAAACAAAAACCTTGTACCCCTTCAGCTGACCTTTTACCAGCAGAACATCTACAGAAAGCTGCAGCAGTAGTAGCCCTTCCTATTTCCACCCTTATAAATAGAACCATTACTAAAGGAACAATCCCATCGATCTGGAAAGTCTCCCACATTATCCCACTGCACAAAGGAGGCAACTCACATGAACTCTAACTACCGCCCAATAGCTCTACTCTCTCCTTTAGCCAAAATTATGGAAAAATTTATCCACCGCCAACTACTAGACCACCTACTACAAAATAACTTACTTGCTAACTGTCAGCACAGCTTTAGGCCTCACCATAGTACCACCACAACCCTCTTATCCTTTTCCAACTGTATTAACAATAACCAAAACAACAACACTTTATCTTCAGTACTCTTTATTGACCTTTCAAAAGCCTTTGATATGGTCAACCATCAACTTCTTTTGAACATTTTGAGGCTAAAACCTTCAATTAAAGACAATGAAATTACCCCACCTGGATATAACATTGTTAGACTTGATCGCACCTCCAGGAAGGGAGGTGGAGTAGCTATTCTATATAAAACAAACCTGAAGCTTACTCTTCTTGACCTTACCCTTACCCAAAACAATAATGCTGAAATAATCTGCTCCAAAATTCAAATTAACACTACTAAAGCAATAAACGTCATCTGTGCATACCTCCCCCCTGGAAATAACATCCCCACTTTAGAACAACTTCTTGAACAACTCTCTAATAAACTCCCTCAAGAAACACTATTCCTTGGGGACTTTAACATTGATTGGAAATCTTGTAACAATGCTAACCCTACTTCCCATATAAACCTTTATGGTTTCAAACAACTAATTGATAGTCCCACTAGAATAAATAAGAGCAAAAAAGAAACCACCTTAGACTGGATTCTCACAAACTCCCCCCTACAAACCTACCAAACTGACATCCTTCCTGATGACCTTAGCGATCACTCCCTCACCTATGTCATTAGAGCTAAAACTAATCTAAACTTACCTACCTCTCACAGAACACTATATTCAAAAAAACAATTTAATTCTGAACAGTTTCAAACAGAACTTTCACAATACAACTGGACCCCTCTAAAACACCTCTCACTTAACAATGCTGTTGAACATTTCAACTCAGCATTCCTTGCAATCTTAAATCAACATGACCCAAGTCGTACCATTAGAACAAAGACCAAAACAGCACCCTGGCTAATCTCTAATACTAAACAAAAAATTATACCCAGAAATAAATCTTGGAAAAAAATGGCGTTCCTCTAGAAACCCAACAGATCAAACCTTTAGAGAGCTCAGAAACAATACCAAAAAAGCCATCCTTTCAGATAAAAAGAATTATTACTTTGAACTTCAGCAATCCACCAAAAAAGAACCAAAAAAGTTCTGGTCTACTATCAATAATCTACTTACCACAGGCAAAGTAGTTACACCCAACCCGCAGAACTTAGACCCTGATAATCCCTCTTTAATAGCCAATAACTTCAATACTTTCTTTACTACTTCCATACAAAGTCTAGCTAACCACTTATCTCCTGATGCTTCTCAACTGCTCTTAAGTAACATCAACAACTCCCTTCTTCCCCTTCAACTTCAACCCATACCCACCTCCTACATACAATCTCTTTTACAAAAACTTAAACCCACTACCCCCTCAGCAGATAAGCTTCCTGCTGAATTCCTTCAAGTAGCAGCTAAAGCTATTGCCTACCCTGTTTCTATCCTAATAAACCGATCCATAAAAGAAAGTACTTTTGATATCACACATCATACCCTTACACAAAGGAGGTAAATCCACTGACCTTTCTAACTTTCGCCCTATAGCGCTATTATCTCCACTAGCTAAAATCATGGAAAAATGTATACACAAACAACTACTTAACCATCTCCTCCATAACAACCTACTAGCTAACACTCAACATGGATTTAGACCTTCACATAGTACTACCACTGCACTACTTTCTTTTACCAACACCATCAACTGTAACCGTAACAACAAACTAACCTCTTCTCTTTTCCTAGACCTATCAAAAGCCTTCGACATAGTCAACCATACACTTCTTCTACACATATTAAAATCCCTTGCCTTGGATTTCTCTTCCTTAACCTGGTTCTCATCCTATCTTGAAAACCGACAACAAGCAGTACTCTGGAAAAATTCTCCATCTGCTCTACTACCTCTCTCTTTAGGAGTACCTCAAGGATCTATACTAGGCCCACTCTTATTCTCGATCTTTATTAATGATCTCCAATCATCTATCCAAAACACTACCTGTACACAATATGCAGATGATTCTACCATTATTTGCACAGCTTCCACTCAATCTGAACTCCAGTCACTTACACAATCTACCTTTTCAACCGAACAGTGGTTCTCAAAAAGATGTCTTCTCCTCAACCCCAAGAAAACAAAACTATTAGTATTCTCACCTACCCACAAATCTTCTCAACTAAACTTCACTATTACTGCAAGTGATAATTCCCACATCTCCCCCGACTCTACTACCAAACTGCTTGGTGTTACTATTGATAATAATCTTCACTATGATTATCACATCAATAACACTATAAAAGCAGTTAATAAAAAGATTGGTTCACTGTACAGAATTAAACCCTTCCTTACACCCGAAGCACGGACCACCTTAGCACAATCACATCTTATCTCTACCCTACTGTATGCTTCCTCTATTTACACTAATCTCTCTAAAAGCAACCTAAGGAAACTGACTACATCCTACCACAATACAGCTCGTTTTGCCACAGCATCCCAGTATAGAACTCACCACTGTCTAAACTTAAAACACTTACACTGGTTGGAACTTCCTAACAAGCTTATCTATCAACAACTCTTAAACACATAACATTCTATATCAACCATCAAAGAAACCTGCTCTTAGTAACCTCTTGACTCCCTATAATAACTTGAAACAGCTGCGCTCCGCCGAAAAGCTACAAGTCAACACAACTAGAATTACAAATTCTGCAGGTAACTGCCTTTTCTCCAACTCAGTAGGCAAAATATGGAATAACCTCCCCTCACACATTACCTCTCTAGCCTCCTTTCATCTTTTTAAAAAACAACTTCTTTTACATCTGAACTTCTGGCTCTGCTCTTGTACCAATCCTGATTAACCTACTTTCTTCTTTCTACTATCATATTTCCTTATTTCAAAACTGCAATCTTTGTGATCACAAATGACTTAATGACTGTACTGCTACTACTGTTCTCATATTCTCATATTTCAAAAAAAAGGTACAAACAATGTCTTTTACAAGTATGTATATACATTTTAAACTATGTAATACCCCATCCTCACATAATTGTACTGTAAGGAATTAATGCCTCTCAATACGTAGATGGCACTATGTGTTTTTTATTACTTGATCTAGACCAATATGTAAGCATTGTTGCTCACTGTCTGTGTCACAGGCATTTATTGTAAATGTTTAATTTCTATAACCTTGTTTTAATCTGTGGAGCTTTTCTCCCCAGGCCTCCACTGAAAATGGAAATTGATCCAGCTGGACTAGCCCGGTCAACAAATGTAAAATAAAATAAAATAAACATACTTAAGTCTCTCTCTCTCTCGATACACAAGCTTTACAATGGTTTAAATCCTACATTGAAAATAGGCAACAGGCTGTGCTTTGGGAAAATAATCTATCCTCTTCACCTTCCTATTACCCTGGGAGTCCCCCAAGGTTCTATCCTGGGCCCTCTCATTTTCTCAATTTTCATCAATGATCTTAATCTAATCATTCCTCAGGCAACATGTATCCAATATGCTGATGACTCCACACTAATATGCTCAACTACCTCTGCACCTCAACTTCAGGCCATTACCCAAACAGTGCTTAACACAGTAGAAAAATGGTTCCTACAGCATAGCCTCCTCCTGAATCCTAAACTGACAAAACTACTACTACTCACTCCCACTCAAAGGTCTCCCCCAATTGACTTCACAGTTTTATCCAATGATGGCATCATTATATCTCCCGACCAACTACCAAGCTCTTAGGGATAACAATAGACCATAGTCTTAGCTTTGACACACATTAACAAAACAATAAAAACAGTAAACAAAAAAATGAGGCTCCCTCTATAGGAATAAACCCTTCCCAACTCCAACAGCTAGAACCACTATTGCCCACACCCATCTAATTTCCACCCTCCTCTATACCTCTCCAATTTATACCAACCTATCAAAACACAACCTTAAACTAGCTACCTCCTACAACATTGCCAGATTTGCTACTGGTTCCTCACATAGAACTCACCACTGTCAAAACCTTAAACACCTAGGTTGGCTAGAACTTCATAATCAACTTCAGTTTCAACAACTTATTGCCCATAAGATAGTCTATCTTCCTAAAAATACTCCTGTACTCAATAGCCTTCTTACCCCCTACAGTAATTTGACAACCCTTCGCTCAGCCAATAAAGTACTAGCATCTACAGTCAAATCCAAAAATAAGGCCGGTGATTCTGTTTGCCAACACTGTTAGCAAATCCCGGAACCTGTTTCCCATGAAACTCGTCTCTCTCCTCAGCAAAACTGTTCAACAAACAACTCCGAGAATACCTTAGTAACCACTGGTTATGCCCATGTAATAACCCAGACGAATCCTTCCACCACTTTCTCTGAACCCTACCTACATAACCTTTTGCAATTTCATTCCAGTTCTCTTTATGCCTTAGAGAGTAGACCTACCTACTCTAATTTTAGTCTCTACAACTCTCATACTCGATCCGCTACTAACTTTATACTTGCATAGATTGCCACTTGCAGCATTAACTTGCTATCACATATAAAGATCTATATGGTTTGTTATATTTCTTATTACATGCTGCCTTAAAGTTGCTATACGACTATACGAAAATAGGATGACTCACTGCTTAACACTGTACCTGGAGCTGCTATATTTGCTATTGTATTTTTTTATTTTATTTCTCTTTCTTAATGGTCCGCCACTTCAAATTTGTTCATTGTTTAAGCTCTTTTCTTATTACCTGCTACTTTAATACTAATTTTTGTCTATAAAACATTTGCATTCTTCACCTTAAAATAGTACTGCACCTAAATTTGTTACTTTTTTTACTCATTTGTACCTGTAGTTGCTAATATTTTGCTTACGTGGAGCTTTTCTCCCCGGGCCTCTACCGAAAATGGACATATATCCAGTTAGACTAGCCCGGTCAACAAATGTAAAATAAATAAATAAAATAAAGTTCACCTCATATTTTTACTCTTCTTTCTTAAGTCCTACATAGTCTTACTTCACTGGCTGCTATTCAACATTCTCAAAGACACTTAAATGGTCATAATCATGAACGTATTGGCTAATGGGCCAAGCCAAATAATTTCATTAACTGGTAGACAGTTACAGTGGTAGCTGCCACTCCTTGTAGAGGACTTGTAAACTGGAACTGTTATCACCCCCCCCCCCCCAAAAAAAAAAAAAAAAAACACTAAGCTGTGTGGCAATACCCTACTTGGTCATTTGGGGGTGTAACAACTGGAGTGACCACAGGGACATTGTGGCATTCTTAAAAAACCTTCACCTTCTGGATGAGGCAGTCAGTTAACTCCTCTAAAAATACACTGCAAAAAATATCGACTTTAGTTATGTCTCTTCCTACTTCATTACTTTATTTTGCTTTTGCTGCTTATTCTTAAAAGTGCTTAATTGCATTTATTATTCTGCATTTATTGCTGCTTGTTAGTAGCCTGATTACAGTTTTTCTAAGCTTCTTAGTTTTGGTTTAAGGACTTGGGCTTCAGGCTAATTATTTTATATAAAGAAGGTTGGTGGTCTCCACTCTTGTGGAAGGACAGGGCAACTTCTGCCCTTCTGAGCTGGGAATTGCTGTCGAATGCTTACTGTGCATTTGTTCCACTTTAAAAAAAAACTGATTTGGAGCCCAAGTGCTTAATCAGGAGAGTTGAAGTCTAGACTCTTGTGGCACGAGAATGTGGCCTACACCCTTCCAAGCTGGGAATTGCTGGTAAAGGCTTATTGTGCCTGTATTCTAAGTGTCTTCATTCTGGTTTAAGCACTTGGGTTCCTAACCAGTTACTTCAAAATTAGGAGAATTTGTGGTCTAAACTCTTGTGGCAAGAAAAGATAGCCTACACCCTTCAAAGCTGGAAATTGCTGGTTGAAGGTCTATTGGGTCTGTTATTCAAAGTGTCTTACTTAAGCACTTTGGTTCCAAACTAGTTTTACATTAGTAGGGTTTGTGGTCTAGAATCTTGGAGCGGGAGTGTGTGGCCTACACCCTTCTAAGCTGGGAACTGCTGGTGAAATGCTGCTTTAAACTGTTTTTTGCTGTCATGACTGATTTTATTGAACTTCTAGTACTTCTGCATTTTACAGCATAGGCAAGATTCAGACTTGCAGAATCTATCTAGACTGGTATCACTTGAGCATTACAACCAACTCTTCACAGAGATACTGAATGATTAGAGGCATCCGTTGCTTCCAACTATTACCCGTTTTTGCACTTGTATTGCACTTTAAATTCGTATTTGCATTGTACTGTCAGTTTGATTTGTCTGAACTGTTTTTTTGCCACATTTTACTGTACACTGTACTAGTTCAGCTGTAGTACAGACTAGTTCCAGGTTTGCTGTTTTTGCATCTGTTTTGTAACTTCTGAGGATCAAATTCAAGTCATCCTTGTTGAAGGCCCTTCTGCACACCCTTGTGGGAGGAGAGCACTGTCTGGGTCCCAATCTAATTAGGGGTGATTGGACTAGAGCTCAAAGTGTGCATCCTTACTTGCTAGTTTAAGTTAAAAGGTCAATTCTTGTTTTATTTAAGCCCTGCGTTTGCACTTGTTTGTGTGTAGCGCACAATCATGAACTGTTGTGTGTATTAATGGTTACCACTGGTGGTTACAGACGCAAATGTTTTGATTGTTAAAATTTTCTCTTAGCACTTTGCTTGTGGTCTGTCAGGAAGAACATTAAGCCTAGCCTGAGAGGTACCAACACATCTCTCACCCACTAGCCATTCCCAAGTGTGGCCTCTTTTCCTGACCATATAAATTTATTCAACACTATGAACGGACAATTTCCCACAGTTTCCCTGGCCAGCTTGGTCGAAATGGGCATCCCGAGGCAGTGCTGCATTTACCTCATGGTCAGACAACCCTCTACTCCTAGTCCACACAAACTCAACATGCGAGAGATGTAACTTTATTAAGTAACTTGAATCCATGCTCTCGCGCACACCAGTCAGTACATATGACAATGAGCAGGTTGTCAGCATGCACACCTCACCTCCTACTCCACCGAAACACATACCACACATACCTAAATATGCGGAGGTCCTCACCACAAACATACCTAAAGACCAGAGACCACCCAAACACAATACACATAATTCCTCTACAGAACATTATACACAACAGCTCATACACCAGTGTCTCGCCAGTCAAAGCCCTTAAGGCAAAGCACAAAACCAAACATATTAGTCATAGGTGATTCCATCGCGAGACACAAATATGTCCCTCTCACCAGGCTAGATAAGGAAAGGTCACCGTCAACTGTCTGTCAGGTGCTAGGATCCACCATATCATACATGCACTCTTAACAGGTACTGTTATGACTCTGTCATAGTCCATGCTGGTATGAACTACTTGAGTTGTACCTCTCTGGACTATATGAAGAGAGAGATGTGACAGCGCTCTTTTGATTATGTGTTTCAGGCAGGTTATGTCCCTAGCCTTAAGGCAGCATTTTTACCTTCACCTAGGATGATGCCTCACTACAAACAATTTACTTCAAAAAATGGCTTAGTTTCTGATGTCATTCTAAGTGGAACCAGTATCTGTCAGCCTGGGATGACATGATCAAAAGACCTTGATGTTTTGCCAGAGATCCGTCACCCCTGGGATTTTGGCTACTGGCTAAGGCTCTTGCTACCCCATAGTTCCTTTTTTAGGCAGGGTCTCAAGGACAACATTCCCAACATAAAAACTCAAAACAATCTTAACGTTATGCTGCTAAATGCTAGGAGTCCAACATGAAACTGTACTCATTGGAAGCAGCCCTCACCGTGGATGATGCAGACATTTGTGCAGTCACAGAGATCTGGTCCAAGACTGTGAACAGAATCCCAGCCATACCAGGTTACATCTCCTTCCATACATTCAGACCACAAACTGAAGGTGTGAAAACTAAGGGTGGCAGTATATCAATATACATTAAAGATAAAAACACCTCCAGATTGATTAAACAGTACGATTCCCTGGAGATACTTCAGATGTAATTAACTGTTAGACGGACACCTAGTCAAGTCATTGCCAGCTACAGGACCCCCTTCATGAATCGGGACACTCACTCTGCCTATTTGGATCTACCTGAGTCTATCAAGATACATCCGAACCACCAGGTTTTTGGGCAACTTTAACTACCTATCCATTGACTGGGTAAATTACTCATGCTCAAACTCACTTATTCAAAGGTTCCTTGACTTCGTTAACTCCAATGTCTTGTGCCAACATCCTGGATCTGGTACTCATCAATATGGGGGACCACTGTAGCACCCCCACAATGAGGTCTTCCCTAGTGAGATCCGACCACAAATCAGTGTCAGAGTAACCATCACACCTGCCCCCCCCCCCCCCCCCAGCAGCAACTAAACTAACACCACACTTCAAAGCAGATTACAACCACTTACAGGATGGTATAAACAGTTTCACTGCACCCCCCTCAGAAGGAACTGGCAACTATGCAAAGTTCTACACCAATGCTTTATCAACAAAGAAAGGTAATCTCCAAACACTTAACCCTAGTCAGTCAGTCTGGATTTGTCAAAGGGAGATCATGCCTGTTGAACCTGTTGGACTTCTTCGAGACAGTCACAAAGGCCCTGGATGAGGGGAAATCTATGCATACAGCCTAGTTAGACTTAGCCAAAGCTTTTGACACCATTTCCCACTCAGGTATCATTGACAAACTCACCCAGCCAGGTATCAACCCTTATATTGTTAGATGGGTCGCAACTGGCTCACTGATAGAACAGAGTCAAAACAGGGGAAGCCACAACAACAGACCTGTAACCAGTGGTGTTCCACATGGATCAATGCTGGGACCTCTACTGTCTGGAATCTATTTCTCCGAAGTACAAGCAAAAACTAAAGGACTGTGGCCGACAACATTTGCCAATGACTACAAACTGGGTGCGGTCACAGAATCGCCAAATGTCAACATCCTACAAGAGGGTTGTAACAAATAACTGGTGCCAAAGTCATGACCTTAAACTCTATGCAAAAGAATGCATCAGCAGGAACATCTCTTTTACTAAAAAGGATGATAAAGTACAGTTGTGTACATTTACCATAAATGTAGATGTTCAAGTGTATTCACTGTTGCAGTCAAACAGAGTTATCTGCCTGCATGCAGCCCGCAATTGGCCCGAATACCACAGTCTTAGTATTTATGCATCGGATGCTGCCGCTTCTTCCATGACGTCAGGTCTTCAGGGGTATAAAACAGGCAGCCGATGCCATTGCATCAGTTTTCCTTGCCCCAAATGTCAGGAGCCCCCCAAATAGGGAGCTAGTATATGGTGGGAAACACAAGCAGTAAAACGTAAATACCAATGCCATTAGGAATGGCCACAGACAGGAGAGGTAGAAAGAAAGAAAACCGGGGGCTGGAGGGAGGGTAACCAGGGCTGCAACAGTGAATACACTCGAACATCTACATTTATGGTAAGTGTACACAACTGTACTATATTCTTCGGGTTTCACTGTTGCAGTCAATCACACTTGGGTTGATTCCCAAAGCTGAGGAAGGGTGGAGGCAGTCAAGAAGGGTTAGGGCTGGGTAGTAGGGCCTTGCAAGACTGCTGTAGCAAATCCAGCCCTGGATTTAGAGGTAGGTGGTAATGCTTGGTGAAGATGTGTACAGAACTCCAGGTTGCAGCTTCTAGAAAGTCCCTGGTAGGGACTCACTTGAGAACTGCAGTAGAAGTGGAAGTAGCCCTAGTAGAATGTGGTCTGATCCCCTGTGGGGTAGGTTTTCCATGGTGCTTGTAGCAGAAACGGATGCAGTGTGCTATCCATTTGGAAATGGTTTGCTTTGAAATGGCCTTGCCCTCTGCCCCTGGAGCAAAGCTGACTAGCAGCTAGTCAGATTTTCTGAAAGGCTTAGTCCTGTCAAGGTAGAACTTAAGCAGTCTGTGCATGTCCAAGGAGTGCAGGATCCTTTCCCCTTTATTCTGAGGGTTAGGGAAGAAGGTTGGCAAATGGATGGATTGGTTTAAAGGCACACTGGACACCATCATAGGCATGAAAGACGGGTTAGGACTCAGGGAAACTGTCAGCATGGAAAATAATGAAGGGTTCCACAGCCTTAGTGCCTGTAACTCAGACACTCTTCTTGCTAAAGTTCTGGCTAAAAGCAAGGCCGTCTTCCAAGAGAGGAATTTTAACTCTGCTGAGGAAGCAGGTTCAAAAGGAGGAAGCGTGCGCTTTTCCAGTACAAAGTTAAGGTCCCAGGCAGGGGTGGGTGCTCTCCCAGGAGGCCTTAAGTTGTTAGCCCCTCTAAGGAACTCTTTGATGAGAGAGTGAGAAAATAGAGGTGGCTCAGTATTATAATGAGCTGAGATGGCAGAGGCATGAATCTTAATGGAGGAGAAGGATAGGCCTCTGGAGGCAAGGAGGGCACTGCTGTGTCCTTCCCCTGGGACTGATTCCAACAACAATATATTTTCCACTTTTCAGCATAGGATCTCCTAGTATTTGGCCTTCTGGCTTCAAGAATGACATCCAACACCTGTTTAAGGGTTGCTGGTGAGGTACTCAAGAGATGAGGCAGGCTGCAAGGTTTAGGGTTTGCAATCGTGGATGCAAAATCTGTCCCTCCTGCTGAGACAAAAGGGTAGGAGTCTGGTGAAGGTGCCAAGGTGGCACTGTTGTCAGGCTGCATAAGAGTGGGTACCAGTGCTGGCGTGGCCAATCTGAAGCAATAAGAATTGTCCTTGGTCTGTCTCATTTTATCTTGAGTAGTACTCTGGAGAAAAAGGGGCAGAGGCATAAATTGAGAGGTTTTCCCACTGAAAGGATAGGGCATCCACCTTCCATGTCCCATTGTGAAGGTTCTTGCTCAACTGGTGTTTCTCGGGGGAGGCAAAGAAGTCCACCTCCGGTGTCCCCACCTCTGGATCAGAAGGTTGAAGGTGCTTGGCTCTAATTTCCACTCGTGTGGGTCTAGGAGACTTCTGCTTAAGTCATCTGCCAGTGCATTTTGTCTGCCTGGCAGGAATTGAGCTTGTAGATGCACTTGGTTGCTCAAGGCTGTGTTCCACAGGGCCATGGCTAGCCTGCAGAGTGGGTAAGAATGGGCTCCCACCTGCTTGTTTATCTACCACAACTGTGGTGTTGTCTGTTCTTATAAGCAGCTGACCTGGAAGGATTAGGTGTTTGAAGACTGTCAGAGCATTCTGTACAGCTAGCATCTCTTTTTAATTGATGTGCAGGAGAATCTGCCCTGGGCTCCAGTGGCCCTGAATGCATTTGTCTGCCATGTGAGCCCCCCCATGCATAGTCTGATGAGTCTGTTGTCAGGGTTTGGGCGATGAGGGGTTGAGTAAAAAACAGTCCCTTGTTGTGGTTGCATACTTCTGCCCACCAAAGAAACTTTGCCCTTAGACAAGGTATGATAGGAATGACTTGTTTCCAGGTCCTGAGAATGTTGGCACCAAAGACTTTTAAGTACCACTGAGGTTTCCTCATAAGCAGTCTTGCATATGGAATTAGCAGAACACATGAGGCCATGAACCCTAGGGTTTGCAGTATTTTCCTTGCAGATATCTGGGATCTGGTGGCCATTTGTTTGAAACAGTTTGTTAGATAGATCTGTTTTTCTGAAGTGAGAAATGCCATCTGGGAAGTTGTATTCCTGGGAGCAAGCTTGGACACAATCTTCTGACTGGGCACCAGTTTTCATTTCTTTTCGTTGACTGTGTACCCCAATGAATTGAGAAGGCTTTTTACAAATGCCAGGTGCTGAAGTAGCTATTCCTGTCTGCCTGAATCAGGCAGTCGTCCAAGTACGGGAAAATTTGTATATTTCTCTACCTGCAGTATGCAATGGCTGGAGCCAGGCACTTTGTGAATACTTTGGGCGCAGTAAAAAAAAAAAAAAGCCAAAGGAAAGTGCAGAGAACTGATAGTGCATAAAGCCTGCCCTGCCCTGAAACGTAGGTATTTTCTGCATGACTCCGTTATGGGGATGTGCAGATAAGCTTATTTTAAGTCTAGAGTGACTAACCAGGCATTCTTGGCTAGCATAGGGAGAAGCTGTTGCAGGGTAAGCATCTTGAATTTTGGGACCACCAGGAAGGTGTTGAGAATTGATAGATCCAGGATTGGGCACAAAGAGGCCTCTTTTGTGGGCACCAGGAAAAGTCTGGAGTAGAAACCCTGACCCCTTTGTTCTACTTGAACAGGTTGAATAGCTCTGATATTGAGCAGGGAAAGTACTTGCTTTTGTACCCCTGGGATAAAATGTTTAGGACCCATTGGTCCTGAGTAATGGACATCCAGTTTTTTACATGAAGGGCAAGTATTCCTCCTAGGGGCACAAGTAATTGGGCAGGGCTGGGAAGGATAATTTAAAAGTCATTGTGAACTTTTTCCATAAGTGGGTGGCTTACCACTCCCTGTTTCTGAGGTGGGGGCACTCCATTGTTTAGATCTCTGCATACCCTAAGACTGTAGTCTAGGTGGCTTGCTTCCACCGGGTTTAGTCTGGGAAGGCCTGGAAGGGGCTGGAAAGGACCAGTTTTTTGAAGGCCAATGCCTACTGAATGTAGGTGGTTGCACTTGTAAGATTTCTTTGACAGTTTGCATAGATTTAACTTTTTCTTCCATCTTTTTACGAACTTCTGCTTTGGTGCCAAACAAACAGTCCTTATTTATAGGAGCGTCTAGTAATTTGGATTTGACATGATCTGGCAATGTTTGTTCCTTCAGCCAAGCATGCCTTCTCAGTACAGACCCAGTGACTGCAGTCCTGCAAGAAGCTTCTAGGGCATCAAAGCCACACTGCAAAGTATGCTTACTAACTTAGTTTGCAGAATGCCTAATCCTCGGCAAGAAAGATTGATGTAATGGCACCGGCTGCCTGTTTTATACCCCTGGCAACCTGACATCATGGAAGTGACAGCATCCTACGCAGAAATACTAAGACTCTGGTATTCGGGCCAACTGAGGGCTAACACCCCTTTTGGTATGTACTTTGTCAAGCACTTGCAGCAATTGGATAAACCACAAAGGTTCCTTTGAGAAAAATTCAAGGTCTTTAGCATGTCCAATGTGGATCATATGAAATTACTGTCACTTTATTCTGTTTCATACAGAATACTCAAGACGATCTCTGCCTGGCATAGAACGCAATCTCTGACCCTGCTTTATTGGAAATGCTGCATATCCGCAAGTCAAATGGTACATGGGTTACTTGGCTTTAAAGACCTTTGCTAAGTGACATTAACAGAACCTGCTGGAGGGACAGATTTGTCTCCCAGAGATTACCACACCTATGGAACAGACTCCCGCTTCATGTCAAACAGAGCACCTCATTGGCTCTCTTCAAACGCAATCTGGATGACTAGATGGGTAACCGTAAATTCACTCGGGGGGGGGGGTTCCGTCTACGTCCCTCTTGGACATAGGCATTAGGTGCTGATCATGTAAATAAGGGCAGAGCTTGGCTAGGTTTGTAAGGGCCCTAGGGCCATTAGCCTAGTAATCTTCTACAGCTTCATTAAAAAAAAAAAAAAATTGATGTACCCACCAGATTCACACAGGCAACCAACTCATCAACCTAATAAGATAGTCACAGCAGCATTTTGGGACAGACACCACACTTCCTCAATACATGACCCAAATAGCACACTTTCACATAAACCGAGAATTAGACGGGGGGGGGGGTCAACAACCTCTTACTCACCTATCACCTGAAACATTAAGTGTCAGAACTCCTGTACTATGAGGAATGTTACCAGATTACTAGAAAGATTAGGTTGTGAATGGTGACTATTTCCAAACACTCAACTTTTATCTGTAACCATTGTGTCCAGCATACCTTTGCAACCTCAGAGCAAGAAAATATGGACAAAGCCATAAATAATGCGTTGACAAAGGGCCAAAACAGGGACACTTTTTAAATATTGCTCTTACAAACTTAGAACAGGTTTTGCATTAGGTTTACTTTTAAAATCTTGAATCACAGTGATTCGAGCGCTCTTCTGAGCGACTCGAAACCACGAAAGTGTAAACATTGACCGTCCTTAATGTCCGAAAAACAACAAATCGAAAATCAGATTTGCTGTTTTTCGAACAAAAAAAAAAGAAAAAAAGTGTAAAGCAGGGGTGGCAAGCCACCCTGCACCCCCCACTATAACTCCAAAGCCGCACTACAGTGGGGAAAGGAACCATTTCCCAATCCCCACTACAGTGCAATCCGCCCCAGAATGTGCAATGAGCGAATCCCACTGTGGATTCGCTGATTGTATATTCGAACCTTTCGGCATTTGCAAATCTTGCAGACTGCCTTTCGCACAAGTGGTGTTCGCGCCTGTGTGCAATATGCACATCTAAAGGTAAACCTTTGCATTACCATGAATTTTTGAAGGATACGAAATCTGAAACTCAAATTTCTGACTTCAACCCTCAAGGATTTGCCAGTGATTTGCCAGAAAACCACGAGAAGACCACAAATGAGGTAAAAATATTGACATTCTGAGAAAATCTCTACATTTGAGGCGCAAGACTGTCCAGCAGAACTAAAAATTAAACCACCACCAATTTAGCCAAGAAATAAATTCAAAAATAAATTGCTAATTTGCCTTCCTGGCATATTTGCAGTACACTTGTTCTTCTCGGGTTGAAGTCCAAGCAACAACAAACGAGTTTGCCTCTCTCAGAAAGTTTGCTTTCAATTATGAAACGTTACATCTTGTTCTCATTCTCTCGGTCTCTCTCCTCCATTACGGCACAAAATAAAAAGAACTTTATTTTATGCTGAATCAAAAATGTTATTTAAACATTAATTACAAGAACCTGCAGCATTTTCCCGCTAAAATTTGTTTCAACCTACCATGTCTGAAGGAAGCAACAATCTTGCCCAAATTGCGCAATCTTGTCAAGAAGTACTTGACATGACTGCCTACATAGTTATTGTAGCTGCAAATTCAAAAGCTATGTCAATCCCTAGACTGCAAAAACCCAACAGAAGCAATACAAAACGTTTGCAGCTTGCTGGTGGTTGGAATGAGTGAAGTGATTCAATTTTTGTAATATGATTTACTATGACAAAGTTTATACAACAGACAAGTGAACTATTAAAAAAAAATATTGAAATAAAAATCCTGGCACCTAATCAAACATGCAAGATGATCACATTCTTCCTCATATAAAATACGCATTGCTTTTTTTTTCATTTTATAGTATTCCTGACTTTTTTTAAAACTAGGTAATCTATTATGAAAGGTATGTTAACTTTGATCATATACTTGCATTTTAGCAAACTAATGACAAACTATCTGCTCAAGACAACTAAAAGTCTCACATGGTGTTCCTCAAAGAACCTAACCTTTTCTCTCTACACTTTTTTTTTTTTTTTTTTTTTTTTTTTTAGAAGCGCCTTGGTCAACAATATCCTGTTAATCTCCTTAACGGATGGTTTTGAGCCACCAGCATTTAACCAAAAGACAATACAATTACCCTGCTGCACTACTGTAGTCATGCTATGCAAAACATTTCTCAAAAACTTTAATTATCTACAATTGCCAACATTCACAGAATACTTCATTGTGGAAAAAGAAAAGCAGTAATCTCTGAAGACGGCCTTCATCTTGACAACCTGCAATTTCTCATGGATATTAATTCTATCCACAATGCTGCCGACATAAAAGCTGGCAGGCTGACTAGTGTTCTGCCGTGTAATCTTGGGAGTAACAGGGAATACAAATTTCAACGTGTTTGCCCCACCTAATCCCCAGCTAAATGGGAAAAACAAAGAATAAAAAAGACTGCATCTCAGGCAAAAAAAAAAAAAAAAAACTTTCTTCTGTGCTATATAACACTGCCATTACAAGCTTGTTTGTGAATAATTACAGTGGACCTTGTGACCTCAGTGAGAAACCATGGCAAAGGATGCAGTTATGAGCCGTTAAACACGTGAAGACCCTGGCCACAAGCACAACAGCAAACTTAGTATAGCAATAGTTCAGCAAACATATTTTCGGGGGGAAATCCAGCATACCTGTGGAAACACCAAAAAATGAAACCATGTAAATCCCACGCAACACTGCAGTCAGGTGTGAGGCACTAACCATAACCATCATGCTGTGCTGGCATGGGTCATGGCCAGGATTTCTGATGGACACCAATTTCCCATAAATACATGCAATACTTTTCTTGCCAATATTTCTTCGGATTTATCAATCTGAAGGAGGCACCAAGCTTGCTAGAGTGTGAATAATCTTCTCATTAAGTATGTGGTACTCAATGTAGCCCCCACCCCAATCAGTGCATATTTCTGGGCAGCATACCTTTTTAACACTTGATGTAGCCAGGCATATAAATATAGCTCTTCAGAACACGGTCCGAATAACACAAAGGCAAAAAGTAAATTCTTCTTACTGGACTATGCGAAAAAAAATACTGCTGACTACAAAGCAGGAAAAATGCTACTACTACGCAAGAATTAGGGAAGACATTTTTCTCAGAAGAGAGATGCAGATTTTAAGTTTCATCATTGCACCCTACCCAACTTAGGCAGAGAGTTTTTGCCACAAGCCTCTAGAGGAAACTTTTCTAACCCTGAAAAATCTTTGAAATACAGACTATTGATTCAAATACTGACCAGTACTGCACTTAGCAAGTTTCACAGTCAACTGCTGCAAAATGCATGTGAGTGGACACTATCCACTACACAGACCTGTGCTCCCCAATGTATATATTTCTGGAATCTCTAAGAATAGTTGCTCTGTGGGGTATAGTGATACATTACAAATAAACCTTTTCTTTGCACTCTCGGCTTGACAATGAAATGGAATTACTTCAATCATAGCACTGCAGTAGTCAAGACCCCTTCCATTTCTCATACACAACTTGTTCATACAAAATATATTTGTACATGCTGACCTAGTTCTACCACATGCAGGAGTGGAATTTAGTACTGTAGTGTTAAGACACTGCATGTCAGCTGCAGTGGTGCAGCGGTTAGTGTCGTCACCTCACAGCAAGAGGTTCTCCAGTTCGATACTCGGCTGGAGCACCTTCTGTGCAGAGTCTGCATGCCCTCCCTGCAATCAAGTGAGTTTTAAAGACATGAAGTATGCGTGTTATGCCTTCTGTGAACATTGGGCACCAGGCTGGCAATTCGACACCATAAAAACTCAAACCAATCTGCGGACCAGTGATCCATTGTGGTGACTCCTAATCAGAAAAGCCGGAAGACATTGCTAGTGTCATTGTACTGCACAGCAGTTTCAGGATCTGCCTAAAATATACAGGAGTGACCACACTTACTCCAGGGGAAATCCTGGCTACACACAGAACCATAAACAGTGTATACACTTAAATGGTACACAAGCATAAAAGTAATATTTTGCCTAGTACAGAACTCACTCAAAGAAACAAGACAACCTGGTGGAATCACAGGACAAAAAGTCTACCAAACCCAAATCTGAGGTAAATTTGGCCTCCCAGGCCAAGGAGGAACCACAAGCCATTCCTTAGCTATGTCCGCAACCTCAAAGGTGATGCACAATTGTGTGCAGAGCTCAATGTAAATGGAGCCACCTATACCGAACTAGAAAATGTAGCAAACTACTGTTAGACAAATTCAGCTCCAACTTTACACCCCCCCCCAACCTTCCCTCAGGAAATACCAGCAGATACAACCCCCCTGCTATCACCAGGAGACAGGTCCTTAAAGTTCTCTCTCCAAGGTCAAGAGTACTGCAACAATGGGCCTAGAAACTATCCCAGGATGCCTTCTGAATAGTATGAAACACTGATACATTGCTGTAACAATACAAAATCAAAGTACAAGAAAGCAAACAAAAATACCAACAGTCAAAATTAATGAGGCACTGTACAGGAGAAAGTGTGTGTGTGTGTGTGTGTGGGGGGGGGGGGGCTTTTATTGCCATGTAAAGGGAACAAAGAATGAATAATGAAAAAAATGTAACAATTAAAATTCTGAATTCAACAGGTACTCTGCAAATCCTGACAACAGAAATACCCAGGATAATGGAAGCAAGTGTCACATCACTGAAAAATCCAGAAGTTACTCCAAAACATGAAGGTGCACAAGACAAAGGATCCACTGTTATTTAGAGCACAAGTATTAAAGTCCTAATGTTTTAACAATGGCAGGAGGGTAAACTTCATAAAAAAGTACAGTTTTGTACCTACCATAAATGTAGATGTTCGAGGATCCCCATTGCTGCAGTCCTTACTATTGGGTATAGTCCGCATCCAGTCGGCCCGAATACCAGAGTATAAGGCTGACGTCGGTCAGGGCGCATTAGACTGACGTCAGAACGTCAGGGTACTAATGCGCATGACCGACGTCATATCCTCAGTCTTTTCTTGCCCCAGATGTCAGAAGACCCTAAAAAGACAAGGCCCAAAATACCTGCACCAAAAATATGTACAATATATATACAAGAATATATACAAAAAAGATAAGCATGTAACCTCACCTACACAACCACCCCTAAACACAGAGGGGAAGGAGGGAGGGTAAATTGGACTGCAGCAATGGGGATCCTCGAACATCTACATTTATGGTAGGTACAAAACTGTACTATGTTCTTCGTCCCCCATTGCTGCAGTCCTTACTATTGGGTAGAATCCCAAAGCAGAGGTAAGGGAGGCTGGCAAATCATAAAGAAGCAGGAGCTGACAACATGCCTTGCAAAACAGCTGTGGCAAAACCAGCCCTAGACTTAGAGTAGATAGGAAGGTGATAATGCTTAGAGAAGGTATGCACTGAACTCCAAGTAGCTGCTTCCAAAATATCCTTAGTTGCCACCCCCCTTAGAAATGCTGTTGAAGTGGCAGTAGCCCTAGTGGAATGAGGCCTAATCCCAGCTGGAATCTCCTTGCCATGATGGGAATAACAAAATGCAATGCAAAAGCCAATCCACCTAGAAATAGTTTGTTTTGACACAGGCTTGCCCTGTGAACTCAAAGCAAAAGAAACAAACAACTGCTGAGACTGCCTGAAATCCTTAGTCCTGCTTAAATAATAACGCAATTGCCTGTGTACATCTAAAGTGTGCAAAATCTTTTCCCCTTTATTTTGGGGGTCTGCATAAAAAGTAGGCAAATGAATAGTTTGGTTTAAAGCCACACTAGAAACCACCTTAGGCATAAAGGAAGGATTAGTACGTAATGATACCCTATCCTTATGGAAAATCAAAAATGGCTCTACTGCCATAAGGGCCTGCAACTCAGACACCCTTCTTGCAGAAGTAATAGCCAACAGAAAAGCAGTCTTCCAGGACAAATATTTCAATTCAGCAGTAGCCGCAGGCTCAAAAGGTTGTAGAGTAAGTTTTTCCAACACAAAATTGAGATCCCAAGCAGGAGTAGGAGCTCTACGTGGGGGTCTTATATTCTTTGCCCCTCTAAGAAACTGCTTGAACAAAGGATGCGAAAACAATGGTGGGTCACAATCATAGTGAGCTGAAATTGCTGCAGCATGAATCTTAATGGAAGAGAAGGACAAACCTTTGTCCAATAACTCAGTAAGATATTGAAGAGCCACACTCAAATTAGGCTCAGAAACCTGTAAATTCTTTGCTGTACTCCAAACTAAAAATCTCTTCCATTTTTCTGCGTACACTTTCCTTGTACTAGGTCTTCTAGCTTCCATAATCACATTTAAAACTTGTTGAGGAAGTTGAGACCTGCTGTGCTTCAACACAGAATATGCCAGGCTGTTAGATGAAGAGAGTGAAGCTTGACATTGAGCAGATGACCATCCTTCTGAGATAACAGATGAGGAATCAGAGGTAAAGGCCATGGAGGCTTCCTTACCAGACTCCGAAGTAGTGGGTACCAGTGTTGCCGAGGCCAATCTGGAGCTATCAAAATCATCCTTGGCCTGTCTTGTCTGACCTTTAATAGTACCTTTGGAAGAAGAGGCAGAGGAGGAAAGGCATACACATGAAGGTTTTTCCAACTGAAAGACAGAGCATCCACTTTCCAAGCTGTGTGATGAAACCCCTTTGTGCAATACTGTGGCAGCTGGTGGTTTAGTGGAGAAGCGAACAGATCTATGTCTGGAGTTCCCCATGACACTGTCAATTTTCGAAATACATGAAGATCCAGTTTCCACTCGTGGGGATCCATGATTTGTCTGCTTAACACATCTGCTAAGGAGTTCTGTGCTCGGCAGAAACCTTGCCTGAAGAGTTAGTTGCAAGCTTAGCGCAGTCTCCCATAAAATCATTGCTTGCCTGCATAGAGGATAAGAATGTGTTCCCCCTTGCTTGTTGATGTACCACATGACAGTTGTGTTGTCTGTTAGAATCAACACCTGCCCTGGAAGAAGTAACTCCTTGAAAGCCATTAATGCAAACTGGACTGCTAACATCTCCTTCATGTTGATATGTAGATGCTGTAGTCTGGCAGGCCACTTGTCTTGTATCCACTTTCCATTTAGATGAGCTCCCAAGCAATGTCCGAGGCATCTGTCGTTAAAATCTGACTCGCCTCTGGCCGGGTCACAGAGAGTCCCTTGTTTAGGTGACATTCCTGAGCCCACCACAAAAATTCTTTTTGAAGGCAAGGTATTATTTGAATGACAGTGTCCAAATCCTGGCAGTGCTGTGTCCATACATTTTGAGATACCATTGTAGCTTCCTCATATGCAGTTTGGCATTGGGAAGCACCAGAATACAAGATGCCATGAACCCTAATGCTTGAAGGACTGTCCTTGCAGTCAGCACGGACTGATGAGATAGTTGATGGAAGTAAAGTGATAGACTCTTGTTTGTCCGGGGTTAAAAGGCCATCTGGGCTGCTGTATTCAGTCTCACACCCAGAAAGCACATGTCTTGAGAGGGTACTAGACTGGACTTTATTTCGTTCACAGAATACCCTAGGCATCTTAGCACTGCTATAACATATTCCAGATGCTGTAGAAGGTCTTCCTTTTCTTGAGCCAGAATCAGGCAGTCGTCCAAGTAAGGATAGATTTGAATTCCTTGAAGCCTGAAGTAAGCTATCACTGGAGCCAGAACCTTTGTGAATACTCTGGGCGCAGTGGATAAGCCAAAGGGCAATGCAGAGAACTGATAATGAGAATTTCCAGCTCGAAACCGCAGATACTTCCTGCAACTTAGTCTTATAGGCACATGAAGGTAAGCTTCCTTGAGATCTAAAGTTACCATCCAGTGATCTTTGCCCAGCAGAGGTAAAAGCTGTTGTAACGTCAACATCTTGAACTTGGGAATGTCCAGAAAAGTGTTGAGGAGAGATAAATCCAAAATTGGTCTCCACGTGTTCCCCTTCTTTGGTACTAGGAACAGGCGAGAATAAAATCCTAGGCCCCTTTCCGATACAGGGACTGGCTGAATGGCCCCCATCTGAAGTAACTGAGAAACTTGCTTGTGAGCCTCTTTTCTTTGTGGAGGAGGAACGTCTGGCATGCCTTTGAAAGGGGGCATTGTATGGAAATAAAATCTGTAACCGTGGTGAATGATATCCAACACCCATTTGTCTTGAGTAATTAAATCCCAATTTTCTTTGAAAAGAGACAGTCTTCCTCCCAAAGGAGCTGCCAGACGAGAATCTACTGGCAGCTGAAAAGGCAGGTCATTGGGTCTGTTTACGAAAGGACTGACCCCTGCCCTCACCAGAAGTCTGAGCAGGTGAACTCCCTGTTCTAGGCCTAAAGGAACCTTGAGCCCTGCCCCTACCACGTCTAGACCTACCCCTAGACTGGGAATCATAAGCAGGATATGTCCACCCCTTAGCAGGCCAATTTCTACTAAACTTCGGTGGCTGCACCTGCAAAAAATCTTTAACAGTTTGCATAGACTTAGCTTTGTCCTCCATTTTCTTTAAAACTGCTTCCACAGGCGATCCAAACAACACATCAGACTGTAAAGGAGCATCCAAAATCCTTGTCTTAACATGCTCAGCTAAATTCTGATCCTTCAACCAGGCATGCCTGCGAAGAACAGAACTAGTAGCAGCCACCCTCGAGGAGGCCTGTACAGCATCAAAACCACATTGCAAAGAATGCTTACCCACTTGTTCAGACACATGAACCAAATCCAGCAACTCTTTACACTCAATACCTTCCGCCAAAGCATCCACCTTAGATTTTAATTGTGAAAGGAGATAATTCTGATATTTTAGCATGTGAAACTGACAATTCAATGCTCTCATGGCTAGAGTGGAAGAAGTATACACTTTCTTTCCCCACCTATCCAAAGCCCTTGCCTCTTTATCAGTGGGAACAGGATTTTTAATCACAGAAGCTTTAACACCTTTAGGCCCTTGAGAAATAGTTTCTGGGTCCGCCCTGGGACTCAAACAAATACTTATGAGCTTCGGGCACCCTATAATACCTATCAGGCTTAACAGGAGCAGGAGGCAAAGAGTCTGGGTTCAGGGAAGCCTCTGCAAAAACATCTTCCACCACATTCAACACAGGAGGAATAGCTAAGGGCCTATGCTGGGGTAAAACAAGAATTCCCTAAGCCTTTTCCTGGAATCAGAGTAATCCTGGCCTTCCCATTTAAAGTGCTCCCTCATGGAATGCAGAGTCTCTGAAAATGAGAAATCCTCAGGAGGAGAAGCTGTAGGAGTGGAATCATCCACATCAGAATCAGAATAAGTAGGATATTCCTGCAAGTCTTCCGCAGAAGACTCTGAAGCCTCTGAACACTGTTCAAAACTATCAAACTCCGGTTCCACCCTAGGCCTCTTATCAGGCGAGGGCATAGAACCTCTAATCATAGTAATCAAATCTTCTGCCATTTTAAGCATATGTTTCTTAGGTACAGAACCCGAAATGCTAGGAGAAGCCCCCACTGAAGCTGAACTAGGCCTACCTCTCAAAGAAGTTTTGGCAACAGAAGGAGAGGCTCTAACTACCTTGGGAAGAGAGGGAAGAACAGTTACTTGAGAAGCCCCCTCAGCCTGGCCTACCTCCTGAGAAGGCACATCCTGTAACAGTAAAGTTTCTGCCTGAGACTCCATGGAATCTCCTGGCAAAACCTCTGGCTCCACTGAGCCTTCTAAAGAACCGACGTCCGGGACTGCCGGTTCATCAACCCTAGGCTTCGCTGTTTTGTCCTTGCGCTTCTTGGACGAAGCGGGCGTCGGAGCATCCGACGGCATTTTATAATTGCAACGCTTCCCAAACACTAACCTGGCACAGTCTAACCTCCTCTTAATAGTGCGTTTGTTAAACCTAGCACAAGAGCGGCAACCAACAACGTCGTGCTCAGGCCCTAAACAAGGTATACACAAGGTATGGTAATCCCTGTGAGGTATCTGTTTCCCACAAGAAATACAGTTATTCACTTTTTCTGACATCCGGTTAAATACTGAGGCAAGAAAAAAAACAAAATGTTCCCCAACGGGGTACTTAGCCAACTCTGTTTCGGTCTGAAACTCCGGTTTCGGAAATATTTCAGAACGCCAACCTGCACTCGCAAAACTGCTTCTGCATCGGACCATGCGGCAAAAAAGACTGAGGATATGACGTCGGTCATGCGCATTAGTACCCTGACGTTCTGACGTCAGTCTAATGCGCCCTGACCGACGTCAGCCTTATACTCTGGTATTCGGGCCGACTGGATGCGGACTATACCCAATAGTAAGGACTGCAGCAATGGGGGACGAAGAACATCTGGAAGGGGCAGCCCAGATTCACAGTCTTCATAATGAGAGCAAAACAGAAGCTGGAAACTAGCACATCAAACTAACCTTAGGTGCAGAGGAAACGCAATTACTTAAAAGAAATTATTTTTGAATATACACATGCAAATGAATCTCTTGACTGATGCAAAGAATAGAAAGCTCATGTGAAGACAGCTGCAGACTGACTGTGTAACCAGACTACTGGCATAAGAAGGGTAGGAATGGCCTGGCTGGCATCAGCAAGGCACCCGACAATAGGTTGGTGAATAAACTCGGAAGATGTAGAATGGTATCACTGGCTAGGGCTAGGCAAAAGGTCAAAGCAGTCAGTGCTGTAAATGATACTCCAGAATTGCTAGAAAAAAAAAAAAAATAAACAAAACTGTCTGACAAGAGAAACCCTGTTTTGGGGGGAAAAAAAAAAATGCAGATTCAAGTCGCACCTCATGCTGAGATAAGGTAAACGAGAAAAAAAGGAGGAAGTGGGGACATCTGAGGAAAACATCTACAGCTTTGTATCCCTTTACCAAGTTAAGGAGGACATAAATACCAGAGTACACAAATACAGTTCCTCTTTATTTTGTTCATTTTTATCAATGATCATATTAAACTGAAGTCTACTCAAGTGAAATTATGATGACAAGCAGATTCTTGCAGAGTCAGTACCACGGAGAATACCTTTTCTGTCCTACAATACTGACATGATCGAGGGTTCTGCCTTTTTGCTGGTGAAACCGCAATATAGAAAGGGATGCTACACAATGTGGAAAACTTATGAGAAAACTTTTGACTATAATAGAGGAATGGACTAACACAAAATGAATACAAAGAGATAAACATTCGGGGGGGCAGGAAAGTACATGAGGAATATTTAAAGGACCCTTGAAAAAATAAGCTAACTCATTTGGTTTAAAAAGCCCCCATTAGTTCAAATCCAGACTAAAGGAAAATTGGACAATGCGGTGAATAAACATGTAGCAGTAGCAACAGTAACTAAGGAAAACACAAATAATCGTGCCAACTACCTTAAATGTCAGAGCAGTATTATTCCTGGGGGCATGCTGAGAGAGAGGTGTCAGGATATATAAAAGTTATAAATTACCACCTTCTACAGACAAGAAAATCCCATCTGAACTACCGTGTGAAGTTTTGGACAGGCCACCCCATTCTAGTAAAATAGGTTAAGGAAAAAGGCAAGAGAAACAGTCTACACTGGATGCAAAGAAACAATCAGCCGTCTGGATCAAAACACTAGCAAGTACTGTTTCACAGAAAATAGTGCAACTGCACAGCAGTACATCTCAAGTAGAGTATGAAACAAAATAATTCTGGTGAAATAAGCAGCTAAATAGAAACAAAGGTTATTTAACTACAAAATGGGCAAGTTACGTGGGTCAAGTAGTTGTTACATGCAGAGAAGTGCTTCATGGGTCAAAGCAATCTTTACACACAGACAAATTCTAAACTGTTACACAAATAAGTTCAGAAACTGCTCCTTGCTTAGTGTATTTTTTTTTTAGAAAATACCTTTGCAAAAGCTGTTTTCAAAAATGTTTCCAATAGGCATAAAAGGTATATTTTACTAACATCATTGATACTGTGGAGATGGAAACAGGTCATAAAAAATGAAGCCAAGAAATGTACACAAGCCAACTGCTATTTTAAAAACCGCTCTGGGTCTACACTTGCGTCATCCATGGCTTCTCTTGTCCTGACCACAGTCACATTGTTGCACAACTGAAATTTGGTAAAAGCGGTTTTACAGTATGCAAGCATCATCTTTAATTCAGATGAAATTTCAGTCTGTGCTAGCATATCATTTTGAAATTATTCTTTTACAGGAAAGTAAACCACTTGGTATCCACAAAGACAAGAGAAAATGTAATGAAGACCTCTCTCAAAAGGTTTCTACAGTCCGACACTCGCAGAAAGCAGCATCAATGGCACATTGCCAATTTAGACACTGGCTGATCATCATCAGTTTTAACATCACCACCACAACTGCATAAAGTGATACACTTCTTGAAATGAATAAAAATTAATTAAACATAAAATAAAGAAACAGCGTCACCACTCTGGTACATTTAAAATATTAACACACTACAAAAGCAAACATTTTATCCCGCTTCTAATTACAAATCATCAAACCAAATAACCATAATACATATGTACAGCACACGAGCACACACAGAGTATGGCTTACAGAAACAATAACGAATGCCCGATTGTTCCTGCAAAGAAAGACTGAATTATGGACCATCTGAATTCTGTACTTAATGTTTCAACTATCCAAAGGCAAAAGAACTGAAGATCATATGTCATCACTTCAACCAAAACTTGATCCCATGTAACCTATCAACATGCCAAGATGATAAGCAATATTTGGAATCTGCACCAATTGAAACTGCAAAAGCATATCAGATGCATTTAAGAACCTCCTACAAGGAACTCACTTGGATAGCCGTAAACACATTTATACCACACAGATGATTTCAGCTGCAATCTCTAAACTTCTCTCAGCTTACTAAATCACAAAACACAAGTGAACCCCCAAACAGGAACTGGAATTTGACAAAACAATCCCGACCCAACTTTCGTACCATTGCAAGCCATGTGTGTGTGATGACAATTTAATTGACACTACATGGAAGATTATCCAACAACCCACAAAGTTATACTTTAAGAAACCTTCAAAGACTAAGCACGGAAAGTCTAATAAATGCTTTACAGCACAAAACATTTTTTCATTTTATACCAACACCACCAACTCTTTAGACAAACAGGCTACTTATCACATGAAAAGTACAGCAAAACTTCATCCCTTGACAACAAAAAGTCAAATAAATAAAGCATGGAATATGCAAGGGAGAGAAATCCACAGTAACTATATGCCAAAAAACATCTACAACTTCTAAAACAGAATTATTACAGCAAATACGTTTGGAGCCCATCAATAACCCACTTGGAAATAGATTCCACTACAGTGGGTTGTACCCTCTGTTCCCAATCGCGTATGAGAAGTACAGCTAAAAGACTACAGAGACCTGGATGAATGGAATCCCTTAAACCATTTCATGTTAAAGCCTTGCACCTGCCATCTCTCTCCCATTAATCCATATCAACCGGAGCCACACACAAGATTACTTTCCTACCTTGCCAGAAGCAAGCAAATATAGAAAGGGCTGCAGTATACAAAAACAGTTCCACGGTAGACCTGAAACTACTTCCCACAATTTGGGAACACCAAATGCAACAGTGGACAACCAACAGAAGCAGGAGTTTTCCTAGACTTTTAAAAGCTTCTAATCTAGTATTTACTATTTGCAGTATTACTGTTATCTTTGTACAGATCTCAATATGGCAGAATGCTCTTCCCAAACAAACAAACAGTGTACCTCAGGACCCAATTCTTTGACCATTACTATTCCAGTCTTCACAAATGTGTCAGCATACTAATGGAATCACATTAACATAATAAAATATCAAAAGAATTACCCATAGTGGACCAGTTTGTGTAACACAATTATTGAAATCCAAAACGTCTAAAACCATGGGAAGTTACTAGCTAAGCAACAAAACCCTCAAAGTCACAAAAGACAAAACATTGCCTCCCTGCACCCCTTGTGATATCTGATCAAGACCCCCCCACCTCAATCCACAAACATGCTTATCTCACAAGAGACAGAAACGCACAAACGAAACACTAAAGATAAACGTTTTCATTAGAAAAAAATCTGTACAAAAAGTAAGAGGGCACATAGAGAAAGATCACACTGTGGTATACGGTAAGAAATAAGGTCACAAACAGCCTTGCTGTCCCTTTGGGATGGAATGTTTGGAACGTTGAGAAATACTGTATATATATATATATATATATATATATATATATAAAATAAAACAGGATCAAAGTACCTACATCCAGTTTCTGCTCACAGTTGTCCCTTAACTTTTTTCCTGTTCTTTGGTCCCATAACTACATCCCAAAACCTTCATCTTCAAGCATTTCTTTACCAGTCATAATTCTTTTAACCTCCACGTTTCATTAGCAATTTTCAAATTTGTTTTTTAGGCTGTACCTAAAAACAATCTCTTGCTAAAATGCTGCTCTAGACAAACAACCTTGTGTGTCCAGAATGCAACATTACAGCTTCTACATTTTTCTCAAATTTCAAATACAAAATTTCATCAAGTTAAAAGTAAAAAAAGTATGCAAAAATGTTAAGTGCACATCATTTTAAAACCGCATGAAAATGTACCACCCCATCCAATCCACATCTGTATGCAAAGCACTGAATTACACTGGATGTGTTCTGCAAGCACTGAGCAGAATACATTTACTCACATTAGAAGACTTGTGTATTTGTTTCATTGCCTATGTTATTTAACCTGAAGAAATAAGTATACCACAAGAGGAACCTAGCTTTTACACATGAAAACGTACCAGCACAGAATGCAAAACATCATCGCCCAACCAATGAATGGTGTTGGAAAGCCACCTTCGGTTCCTGAACGTAGCAGCCAGCCACAACTCTGGATTATCTACAGCAGCTATACAGTATGAAGGCCTTCACTTGACCAGAACAAAAAAAAAAAAAAAAAAAAAAAAAAACTGCAACAGAAAACAAAAAAGTTCTCCAAGACTGTCCATGTAGCCATTCACCATACATTGGTCTGTGGATTTGGGAGATTTGTTTTTTTTAATCAGCATATTGCAGCTACCAGACAAATGGAGCAACTATAGTATGATTACATAACTATTTCACAGGACAAAAAAAGGAGCGATTTTAAACCAGATGGACAGCAAGCTACAAAGCACAACCTGTAAACACACACACACACACACGGGACTAGACACCAATATTACACACACACTTTCTACAGTTAGTTTTAATTTTCAGAAAGATACACCCACCTCTCCAGGGGATGCAAATTGATGATCAGCCAGGGGAAAAAAAAAATACCACAGCAGCTGCCTTTTTATGCATTTGGTGAAATTGCAGATAGTGCTGAGCCAGTGGTTCAGAATGTCATTTCCTCCTTTTTCTGGCTACCATTTAGTATGAAATGAGAACTTGAATTTAAAAAGAATAGAACAGGTGGCCTGTTATTCTAGACGACATAAGAAAACATGCCTTT
Organism: Protopterus annectens; assembly: GCF_019279795.1. Classification (NCBI taxonomy): domain Eukaryota; kingdom Metazoa; phylum Chordata; order Ceratodontiformes; family Protopteridae; genus Protopterus; species Protopterus annectens. Next base: position 383,606,171 of record NC_056746.1, read on the forward strand.
CTTCCTTTCTTTGAGATGACTACATTTATATAGCTCTTCAGTTTAATGCAAGGCCCTTTACTATGACTAAATGAAAGAGTTACAGCAACCCCTGCAGAAGACTATTCAAATAGCTTCCGCACTAATTACTCACTCCTCATACATGAAGGAAGTGACGGATTACTGAAGCAGGTAAATTCTCTGGAATTCACTTAAGACTGTGTGCTGCAGTTTTTAAAGTGGAGCCTTGTCAGGACATTTCTCTTTATGTTGCCACTTGGCATATTGGGAAAGGAATGTGAACACAAATCCTGTTTTCACTAATAAGGGTCCCAACTGTTTGCAATGAAAGCACAGGGAAGGACAAAACCTCAACCTATGCAAAAGGAATTACTTTTTTATATTAGAAAGGAAAGTTAACATGCTCCTTCCCTAAACACCCATGCTAACTAGACAGACAGAAAGCAGCCAAATTGCACCCATCAGCCAATGGAAACACTGTTTATCCAAAAATTAAAGGGTAACATATGACTATGGCATGCCAACAGGCATTGAACAGATCAAATGAGGTAAATCTAACTTCAGCAAAAAACAAAACTGTAAATAATAACCTATGCAGGAATCCATTTTCCAAAACCTAAAATAATGACACAAGCCAAGTCATTCTGCATGCCCTTGAACTCTCAGCTACAGAACTGATTCAGAAAAGTTTCTATCTGTGCAAAGTTCACAGATACCTTCCCGAAAAGCCCACAACTGCTTCCATGCTCACTACTAGAAATGCCATTGCTGTGACATAGACCCTCTTCTCTTTTTTAAACTCCAGGACTACCAAAAAACACAGTACTCAGTCAACCACTTAGACAACACAACAGCACCATGGTAATCAACAAAGTCTACAACAAAAACAATGCAGCAAGAAGTGCACAACTAAACTACAGACCACAAAAGCTAGAACACAGCAAGTGAAGCAGCTGCGGAAACACATCTAACTGTAAGCCAAATTCATTAATATCTACATTAAGGGTACACCAAGTGCACATGTTCAGCATTCTAGAACATCCCTACCACATTGTTTGTGTTTTCTAGTCAAAAAGACCAACACTAAGCACAGACATAGTCTGCACTTTATGGTAAGCATTATGAACCCCCCTCAATATTTAAGGCTGCAAGAAAATCAGTAGGAAAACTAGAAGCAGGAGGAAGAAGGTGCGAGTTATGCTTGTATTTTCTACGCACAAAGAATGGCATTCACTTACTGTAAAAGCATTAATAATCTGGCCCTTTTTTCCCCCCTTAAGGTTTATTTGGTTAGGTTTAGTGGGATCACTGCACACTGTAAAAAAATGTTTTCCCTGGACTTGATGTTGTGCAATGCAAAATGAGTTAATATATGTAAGGGAGAGTTTGGGTTTTTAGCAGGGGTTTACTAGGGTACAATAGGATTAGATTGCATATTTTACAGTGCAGCAGGCAGATTTCAGTTGTTACATGATGGAACCCAAAAATATTACATTTAAATAAACACATTTTTAGGTCTTCAGAAATGAGCATAAGCTGTATGTGATTATGAGTGATCAAACACTGGTACTAGATTAATGACCACTAGGGCCCTTGAAAGCTAAGCCATTTAGATGCGGAATATCATGGGCACCTAAACGAGGGTGGTGGTGGGGTGTTCATAGCAAGGTAACTAAGGATTTGTAAGGGGCATGTTAGTTAGCATAACACTAACTGCACTAACAATAACTGTACTTCATGGGTGCATACCACCCATGAAGTACACTGCTACACTTCCCTTGCAACTGTACTCTTAATTTTACACCTAGATATAGGCATAAAGTTAAACCTGAAGAAGTTTGAAAAATGAGGAGGACACTTTTTTCATTCTTTAGTTTCACGGTGACTTTTTTTGTGCTTACAGACGCACATACATCACCACCACCAAAGCGGACATCAGCAAAGCAATCTGGGTAATCAAAACACCACACTACTTTGGCAGGAGATACAAGTATAAAATCAGACTGCTTGCTTGCTGCAGCCTACACCATCCATCTGCACTCTCCCTAGTGACTCCACAGCCTACACCTTCTGTTCTGTCATATCACCACACTAATAACCATTCTTTGTGTGTAGTACTCACTCTTATAGCCATATAAAAATTCAGTTACTTCCTCACTTTTTGGCTAGCAGAACTACAAAACTGTTCTCCTACAGGAATCTCACACAAGTGCCTTGCAAAAGCAGAGAACTGCATCTTGCCATCACAGTGTGAAAGGAAGATTAAGTGTCTCTCCCAGTCTACCTTGATACAACTTACAGGTCAGTGCTGATGACCAAGTTAGTTCACCAGGAAACAGGCTGAACTTCTCCCTCCTTACTCTAGAATCACCCCCCCAATCCAATTCCTAAGACAGCTGTAGATACAGAATTCTGCACTTTTCTAGATTCAGTTTCAGCTGCCAAATAGCTGTGAATACTGTCAACCCACATTTTAAATTAACTCCTTCCTCTTACACTACCACCCCACGACCTTGGGCCATCTATAAAAAAGGCCAAGTTCTATACCTCTGTGTGATGTCAGATTATGTACACAATGAAAAAGACAAGGACCAACATTAACCCATGTAACACACAGAAATCCTCATTTGTACATCCTCCTCTGCATCTTATCCTTATTCCATTTAGTGAGCTGAGTAACCCTATGGAGAAAGGTGCCAAAGACGGTTGATGGTCAGGAAGTGAACGACCCCCCCCCATTTACAAATAGTAAAAACCGTGTCCAGTTACTTCTAAATGAAGCAAGTTTAAATGAGTACATAAGGTACTGTACCAGCCAGCATTATCCTCCCAAGAATCCTGTTGGCCTCCCTCCCACCTCAGAGATTACACTAACTGGCAAGCAGTTCTTAAAATCCCTAAACAGCACGTATTTTGAGAAAACGTATGACTGACTGAAGTATCAGTAGTGTCACTAATGGACCGACTCAAAATCTTTAAGACACAGATTAATAAAAGTGGTGTTTTCATCGGACCTTGTGCAGACATGGAAACATTTTGCACTTCAGATGCTTTATCCATGCTCCTCAACCCTGAAATTATATTCAGTGGAAAAAGAAATGGCAAGAACATCACTTACGGTTTTAAACAAGAGGGGAAATGGCCACTGGATCGGCAATTAAATGCAATCTGCAGCAAGTGTGCTTTACTGGAAAAATGCTACTGGATAGGCAATTAAATGCAATCTGCAGCAAGTGTGCTTTACTGGAAAAATGCTACTGGATACACAATTAAATGCAATATGCAGCAAGTGTGTTTTACTGGAAAAATGCTACTGGATAGGCAATTAAATGCAATATGCAGCAAGTGTGCTTTACTGGAAAAATGCTACTGGATACACAATTAAATGCAATATGCAGCAAGTGTGTTTTACTGGAAAAATGCTACTGGATACACAAATGAAATATGTAGCAAGTGTGTTTTACTGGAAAAATGCTACTGGATACACAATTAAATGCAATCTGCAGCAAGTATGTTTTACTGGAAAAATGCTACTGGATAGGCAATTAAATGCAATCTGCAGCAAGTATGTTTTACTGGAAAAATGCAGGTAGGCTACTTCTGCACAATATTCCCCGTTTACAGTCATGTGTTTCAAAAGATTAAAACAGTACAAAACACAATACAGCTGAAATGTTGTAGGCATGTGTTACAAAGACTTCAGCATTTCATTTCAGAAATCCTTATTTCCACTCAACAGGATCACTCTGAAAAGAGCGAAACAGTACATCAGACATTATACCTCTGCGAAAATAGTAAACATCCACATACAAATAACAGATAATTAAAAAAATGAAAAGGCATATTTTCATCGTTAAACAACTACCTCAACAGCACTGCCATGCAGTAGCAATCACAAAGCAACCGTCTACTGTAACAAATCTATGCTGCACTAGCTGTTGCATTCAAACAGATTTTAATAGAACAGGCAGCAAAATAAACATTTAAAAAGAAACACGCCCAGGCATTTTGAGCTAAAATTGAGAACACAGGTTAAAAGAAGCCACAGAACTAGGTGTAGGCAAGGATAAGCAAGCAAATCTGGACTACAGTGAAACTTCAGTGCTAGTCAAATGCATACCTAAAAATGATAACTAACTTGGTTTTCTGTTCAATGTGCAGGTCATTGGATTTGATTTCAGAAATTTTACAGCTGCAATACACTGAACAGTTCTACAACTGGCCCAGACTTAACTGATGTTCGATGTGTCAATAGCACCAGCCATTACCCACCGTGAGTCAGTTCTCCATAATGTACTTTAAAAAATACATTGTACAGCATCAAGTGGAAGCTAACCAGAAGCCACATAAATGTTTACCTTTAGTATGAATTTAATAGTGACAGAACAAGTTATGCCAGTATTTCAGCCATGTATGCAGTTAAACCAAAACAAATGAGAGCTACAGCGGATAAGGTACTCAGCCTGAGCTGCAAATATGAGCGAACCCCTTGGGGCATACTCCCAACCTGTCAGTGCAAGAAATCTGGACAAACCAAAAATAATGGGTGTACAAAAGCCTAAAAATCAGGTTAGGATTTTAAATACTGCTCTTATACACTTCTGAAAGTTGCTAGAACAGGCACTGTATTAGTATACATTTTCTGAAGGATATGAAATGTGAAACCGAAATCCATGCTATTTAGTGACTTTAAATCCTTAGTGATTTGTCAGGCAACTATGAAATTTATCAGGACAGACCGAAAATATAGGAGGCAAAAACCTGTTCATCATGTGAAAATCTGGACAGTTGACAGAGATGCCTTGAGGGCGTTAAACTTGGTAACAATTTACGTGAATGACTACTTAAATTTTACTTTTGAGACAAGGTACATTTTGTCGGTCATAGAGTTCATAAGCAAGCATGCAGTGAAAGTAAATGTTAGACTAAACTGCAAAGCAGTGTGAAATGAAAAATCCATGCAAATTACCATTCCTTGCAAACCAATCTACCAAAATGCAGAACTTCTCATACCAAGGTATTTTTACACAAGTAGCCTTAATATACACATGCATACATTAATCACATTTTTTGACAGCCTAAGAATGAATTGCATAATAAAGCACAAATTGCACACTAGGGAAATACCAGAAAAAGCATAAAAAAAAACCACACACAGTCCCATGACAGCAGAGAACTGATAATCTAAACACTGTCACTATACATGTTGCTGACTGTACTGTAATGAAGCAAATTAAGGAAACTTAATATTTTCATGAGGCACATGGCATATAACAGTCTCCAAATGACCAATCATTTGACAAAGGTGGCAACACCTGGATGACTTAAACAGTGTCATTTTACACCTCTTTGGTGGAATGATGTCTTAGCATAAATGCACTCACGTCACTATGGACCTACCAGTGACAGCTGAAGTACAGTGCTACATGCATTCTTAAGAGGACAGACCACCAGTTGCTAATTTTCATATATACAATGCCCTCATAACTTAAGATCAGTGGATGGGGAACCGTAAAATATACCCCAAATCAGCGACCTATGTCTCTACTAAAGAGAAAGCTTATAAATGTTCGACCACCCATACCCAAATATACATACCCCCACAAAATATATCAAATGTTACTAGGAAACATGACCAAGCATAAAGGGTCTCTTGGGTCGATTATCCAATATCCTACAACACACCACTGCTTTCTTCCAAAAGATTACTGCACTGCACAAATGATACTTACCTGAAATGTCTGTGGAAGGAAATGTTTCATACTGCTACTACTGACGATCTTGACGGCATTGGTTATGTAAAACACTATGCTTACTCAGCTAAAATCGTCTAACATTAACAGACTATCTAGTCATAAACCACTGCGAGACAAACCATTTAGAGATTAAAGGAGTATACACAATAGGGTTAGGGTAACAAAACTGGCCCTCCAAGGATCATTTGCTGCCATGATCTGGGCCTTACTGGCACAGTACAGCCAATCAATAGGAAAGCTTTTAGGGAGGCGAGAAGAAACTAGAGTAGTCGGCAAAAATTGGAACACAAGAATTTCATACAATACTCAGGTGAACATCAGAGCCTGCAGCTGTGAAGCAACCATCTCACCACTAAGCCACATTTCTTCCCCAAGAAAGAGACTGCAGTGTGAAACATACACCTCAAGCAAAAGCTGATGGGTAGATGCACACCCAGCTTACATTTTCTTTTCTAAACTCACTCCAAAATATGGACTTATTTCCTCAGATGTTACAAAGGCAGCCTTTTCATTACTACCGTCTCAATGCCGCCCAGACAGCCATGTGTCTGCTTCGCTAAACACATGCAACAAACTGCATAAATCAAATTAAACATTCATAAAAGCAATTTGAAGCAGCCAAATTCAAGAGCACAGCTTTACTTTATTAATATATTAAAGGTTTGTGGTCTACACTGTTGTGGCAGGACATACTTCCGTGGTGGTGAAGCGGCAGCGTTGTTGCCTCACAGCAAGAGGTTCTCCAGTTTGATTCTCGGCTTGGGTTGGGAGTGCCTTCTGTGTGGAGTCTGAATATCCTCCCAGCGGTCGAGTGGGCATTCGAAGGACATGCGCTGAATGGGCGTGCCTTCGTTTAAGGGTGGGCGTCGGGCTGGCAACTCGACACCATAAAATCCAACTGCCAATCATTAGCGGACCAGAATTCCACTGTGGTGACCCCTAACCGAGGAAAAGCCAAAAGACAAACAACAACTGTTGTGGCAGGACAGGTAGCTTACATCCTTCTAAGTTGGGAATTGCGGATTGAAGGCTCAGTGTCTGTTATTCTAAAAGTGTATTAGTTCTGGTTTAAGCATTTGGGCTTCAGGCCACTCATTTTACATTAAGGTTTGTGGTCTGCACTCTTGTGGGAGGAGAGGCTAGACTCTGCCCTTCGAAGCTGGGAATTTCTGGTTAAAGGATTATTGTGCCTGCTTATTTGAACCGTTTCTTTCTGAAATTGGTGCGCCTTGTTTGCTGTAGCATAGACTAGTTTCAGACATGCTGAACCTAGCCTCGTTTGTATAACTTGAGCACTAATCCAGGCCATCTTTTTTGGAGAAGGTTCCCCTGCACCCTAGTGGCAGGAGTGTACACTGATTGAAGACTGCTAGAACAGGGTCCGGATTTGAGAGCATCCCCACATTACCAGGCTATAATTCATAATACACCTTTCGGCCACCTAACCTGGACCGAAACACTAAAGGCGGAGGCGTGTCCATATTCATTAGGGATATCCACACCTCCAGGCTAGTTGCTCAGCATAATGCATCCGAGATTATCCAAGTGCAACTAACTCTGGGCAAGAACGCAATCCAAATTTAACTTGCTACAGATCCCCCACCATGCCCCAGGATTCCCACTCCTCATTTCTTGATGCAATGGAAAATATTAGGGTACAACCAAACACCCTAATAATGGACGATTTCAACTACACCACCATTAATTTGGAAAACTACTCATGTACTAATAACTCTTTTGCTCAATACTTTCTGGAATTCATAAATTCCAATGCCTTGGATCAACATATCCACACCCCCACCAGGGGCAGCAATATCCTAGACCTGGTCATTACCAACATGGGCGACGGGTGTTCCACACCAGATGTAAATTCCTCGTTGGTCAGATCCGACCACAAGCTAATCACCCTACACATCCACACCCCGCCCCCATTGGGGAACCCACCGTAAAAAAAATTCTCTAAAGACAACTTCACGCTTCTTAAGACAGAGCGGCAAACTTTATAACACCCACGTAGATGGACAATAGAGGTACGACTGCTGAATCCTACACAAATGCACCTTTATAAACACTTGCACGAGTGCATGGATCATGCTATCCCTAAAAGAACTAAGATGATAGCCTCCAAACAAAGGAAGCCAATATGGTGGTCCCCTGCCATAAACAAACTACAACAGAAGAAACTGTTGCAAAAAAAAAAAAAAAAGGAGTAAAATCCCATGACTGGAGGAACTCTCTGGTCAGCCTCAGTAAGAAGCTGAGATCCCTCATAAAACCCTCCAAAACTGGTTACAAAATTGCCACTGATTCTAAAGACAACCACAAAGCATTCTATAGCTATGTCAAGAATCTCAAAGGCAACACTCAGATCTGCTCTGAGTTACAGCACAATGGCACTAAATAGACAGAACCAAATGATACTGCCAACATCCTGGCAGATAGGTTTAGTGCTAACCCCCTCACCCCCTAAAGGGCCCGGGCCCATCTCTATACTGGAAGAATGCAAAGTTCCTGTAATCACAGCTGCAAAGGTAAAAACCACACTCTCCAAAGCCAAGAACACATCACCTATGGGACCGGACAACCGCCCAGGCTGTGTTCTACATGAACTACAGAATGAATTGGCACCCCCCTCCTAAGCCATGTTCAATCATAGCCTCTCCTCAGGCTTTGTGCCCACTGAATGGTACACAGCAATGGTTATCCCACTCCACAAAAGGGGGTAGCCACCACAGACCCTGGGAACTACTGCCCCATTAGCCTAATGAGCCTTGTCTGCAAGGCCACGGAACATATCATCTTGGAATTTATAAACAAAGACATTGGTAATCTCCAAACTATGGACCCCATCCAGTTTGGGTTTGTAAAAGGCAGATAATGTCTCCTAAACCTGATAGACTTATTTGAAGCAGTCACCAAAGCCGTAGACGAGGGTAAGGTGGTTCACACAGCCTATCTAAATCTCACCAAGGCTTTTGACACCACCCCCCACTCTGGAATTATAAACTCACTAAACTAGGTATAAATCCTCATGTCACAAGATGGGTTGCCAACTGGCTCACTGACAGAACCCACACTGTGAAAGTAGCGTACCACAGGGTTCAGTCTTGGGTCCTCTCCTGTTACCTACTTTTCTGAAGTACAGGCTAACACAGACGGTCTTTGGCTAACAAAGTTCACAGATGACTGCAAACTAGGAGCCATAATCGAAACTCCTAACGATGTGGACATCCTACAAAAAGGGCCTCACCGAGACAGACGCCTGGTGTCAAAGCCATGGCCTCAAGCTCAATGCCAAAAAGTGCGCCATCATTCCCTTTGGTAAAAACTCTGTACCCATGAGCTACCACATAGGTGGTATTCTAACACCAAAAGTGTGACAAGAGACCTTGGGACACAGGTGGACAGTAGTTTCCCCTTTGATATTCACATCACCACAGTAGTCAGTAAATCCTTCTACATAGCACACCTCATCACAAAAGGTTTCTCATCCAGGAAAAAAAAAAAAAAAAAAAAAAAAAAAAAAGAGGTCATTGTTCCCCTCTACTCGTCACTCATTAGACCCATTATAGAGTACAATGCCCCTTTTGGTATGTACGTTACAAGACATCTACAACTGGAAAGGCCGCAGAAATACCTCAGAAAGAGGATTACCGGCCTCAAACAGATGGCCTACACAGACTCTCTCAAAAAACTCCAGCTTTACTCCATTGCATATCACTACTCAAGAGCCGATCTCTGCCCAACATGCAAAGCTATGTCAAACCCAGAGCTGTTGGACATGCATGCTCCACTTAAAAGAAATCCCAATCCCTCAGAGCTACACGCTCTAGGTATCTAAACCTTGCCACCACAATAAACAGAACATGCTGGAGGGAGAGATTCCTGTCCCAGAGACTTCTCACACTCTGGAACAAACTACCTATATCAAACAAAGCTTCTCATTAGCACTCTTCAAGAAAAATATTGATGATTGGATGGGAAATAGGAAATTCACCCTCTGTGGCTCTGCTCGACAGGGTCACAGGAAAATAATTTTCTTGGGTGGCAAAAGCCAGGGTACCTTTTTGGCTAGGCTTATATAGGCCCTAAGGCCAATAGCCTAGTGCCTACCTATGAACCTATTTATGGGACTCTCCATTTTCTGGCCTGTACCCTCTATGAAAAGTTTCCCTTAATCAAGAAGCTTTAAAACCATTTGCCAGTTGGCTGGCAAATCAAGTTTTCATAAGGTTAATTGGAGAGAAGACATCTCAAAAAAATAAGTTGTTAGAGTACGCTACCTCAACACATATGATGACCAAAATCACAATATTTCTTTGGCCCTTGAAGTTGCATGTTTTTTTTTTAAGACAGACAGAGTTCTTAAGACTGCTCAGCTCCAGAAAAACAAAATTCAGAACATGAAAAAAACTAAGTACAAGACAGAGTTGCTTTGTGTAGGGGTGGGAAACAAAGGCATGATAAATCACTAAGAAGCAGACTGCCATATGAATTTGGATGTATTTTGCACTCCTAGCGTCCAAATTATAACCCACTGAAAAGCACACACACACTAGTGCTCCCTATTAAGGAGAAGAAAATCCATGCACGCTCAATGAAAGGAAATGCAAAGAACCCAACCAATTAAATGATACATGATTTAAAAGTACAGATTAGTAAGTAAAAGCTAAATGGGCTTGGGAGAAAGTGGGATGTCACTATTTATAATAAACCGAAGAACTTAAAATAAATACATACATCAACGTGTGTGTGTCTTTCGGCTTTTCCCGGTTAGGGGTCGCCACAGCGGAACTCCGGTCCGCTAATGATTGGCAGTAGAGTTTCACATGCTGGCTTGCCGGGCCTAACGCACAACCTTCAACGAAGGAACGCCCATTCACGCATGTCGTCACACAGTAGACGCTTTAACTGAGAATCGAACGGGCAACGTCTAACTGTGAGGCGACAACGCTACCGCAGCACCACCACCGCGTGACTACATCAACGTATACCTACAAAATACCACAGACTGTACTTCAACATTCTATACAAGGAATGCCCATGGCTCCCAACACAGCCAAGACACATAATATGCATCCCTTACACAGCACAATAGTGTGTAGAATCAGCTAAATGGATAAAAGTCTGCAGTTTAAGTCATGTTCACCGACCTGCAAACTATAGTTCTGCAATTACTGCAGATTACAAAAGAACTATAATATATATACACACACTGCTAGTCTGGTGGACACGCACACACACAAACTAAAAATAATGTGCCAAAGTTATGGAGAAGGCTTACTAGAACTTGCCTTATGAACCTATAACAAACCTTACCCCAACCCTACATATCTGAAGGGCAGGTCATCAAAGCCTTGTCCAAGGCAAAAATACAGCCTCTATGGGACCAGATGGTATTCCACGCCATCGCCATCTTCTAAACAGGTAGAAACATGAATAAGGCTGTGGAACGTATAATTTTGGACTTCATAAATAAAGACATACGCGATCTCCAAACCCTGGATCCTACCCGATTCGGCTTAGTCAAGGGCAGATCCCATCTCTTAAACCTTGTAGATATTTTTGAAAATTGTGACCAGGGCCTTTGATGAAGGCAAATATGTGCACTCAGAATACATTGACATGAAAAGGCTTTTGACACAATCCACACTAGGGCATTACTGAGAAACTTGGCAAAATGAATATAAATGGTCATTGCAAGATGGGTTGCTAAATGGCTCACAAACCAAATATGCACCATCAAAGTGGGTGACTCCACATCAACCAAATGGCTCACAAACCAAATATGCACCATCAAAGTGGGTGACTCCACATCAACCAGCAGACTGTTACCAGCAGAGTATCACAGGGGTCAGTGCTGGGCCCTCTACTGTTTGGTATATACTTCTCAGAAGTTAAAGTCAAAATTGTGGCTGACCAAGTTTGTAGACAACTGCTAACTGGGTGCAATTACGGAATCCCTAATGATGTCAGCATACTCCAGGAGGGTGGTGTGTTGGTCACAGCCTCAAACTGAATGCAAAGAAATGCATCATCACTCTCTTCAGCACAATGTCCCTTCACACCAACAAATCAATAACAATACCCTAAGTACCACGAAGTGGTAAGGGACTCAGGTTCACAAGTTGACCAAAACATTAACTTCGACCAGCATGTCTCTACTGTAGTAATGAAGGCCATGTAGCACACTTGATTAGTAAAGGCATGGCCTCAAGATCAAGAGAGGTAAGTACAACACCCCGTTCGACGTGTACCACACAAAGCACCTGCAACAACAGGAGAGACCTCAAGAGGTTTCTAATAAAGACCATCAAGGGACTCTGGCATGCAGCATACACAGACTGACTAAAGTCAGTCATGTTACCTGTATCATACACACTTCTTAGGAGAGACTTATGCCTGGCTTACACAGCAATCTCAGACCCAAACCTAATGAACTTGCTGCCATATCCGTAAATCAAACTGGACTAGAGCCACCACTCATTCAAGGGACCTAAATATGGACATGCTGGAGGGACAGATTCATCTCCCAGTGAAACAGAGCACCTGTATGACCTGGTTCAAAATAAACATGGATGAGTGAATGGGGCACCATAAATTCGTAGCGGGAATAGCACCTACAACCCTCTTAGACATGGGCAGTCATTACTAAATGCAATCTTGGGTATTAACTAACATTTCCATAGTATTACACTGGGATGAAATGACTAGGCTTGAAATGACCTTGGGGTCAATAGCCTAGCAATCTCCTACAAAAAAAACAGTTTTAATGTAGTCTTACAGAAGCAAAGGTTTAACAAAAAGCCCGTTTCTTAATGGCTTTGTCAACAACAGCTGTATACCCAGTGTAGTCATACAGTATTTAACTCTCTATTAAGGAATATCCTCCATTAGGCACAATGAAACAGTGCTGTTATAGTTCAGCATAGCTGTCTAACAACCCCCCCCCCACCCACTCAGTGTGTGACTTGAAGGGAATCACCACATTATAAATACTTTGCAGTTTAATGGGGTACCCTCCTAAAAATTTAGATTAAGCACAGATAAAGCAGCCCTTTTTCTCACATTAAAACAAGACCACATGCCAGTTACTATGCAAGCCCAATGCACAGCTAACCAGCCTAGCACAGACAGGAATTACAGCATCAGCAGGACAAACAGGATTTAGACTAGTTCATGATGGAGAAGAAGTCTGACACATGGAGACATTTACAACAGTTAAGCATGGCGTTAGAATGGATATACAAACCACCCTGACAAGAATGTCCCACACTGCCACTCTCCCATTACTGCCGGACGGACCACGCTCATTAAAATAGAAAAATAATTATAAACTAATACACAAAGGGCTGGAGTAATTTGCATATTTACACAGCTTACACACATAGAAGCAGACTGCTTTAAAAACGTGTTCAACATGTACAGCTACAGATATTACATTATATACACACACACACACACACACACACACACACACACACACACACACACACACACACACACACACACACACATACACACACATATACACACACATATACACACACGCACACATATACACACACGCACACATATACACACACATATACACACACATATCTATAGATAGAGAGAAAAGGAAAAAAAATTATTGTTTAAGAATGATATTGGCATACAAATTGCCAAAATAGGCTACTGTCAAATTCTAGTAAGATCCATGTTAGAAATCACTATGTGTTCTAATTATAAAAACAAGATTCAAGCTGGTATTGCTGGTTTAAACTATGGTTTATCAAGTAAAAATAAAAAATGAGCACCTTTCTCTCCAGTCAAAGCTTTATCATGTCCAAGTAATATATACTTTATTTTTCCTATAAAAAAACAATATAAATTACAATAACACACACAAAGCTGCAGTTTTTCATGTTCTTCTATACTTTAATTGGGAGAACTTTCATCTGCGTGAAAAGGTGGTACTAAAACACAATTACAAAACAAAAAGAGAGTCTCAGCTTGAAAAAAATCCTGATCCGTTTGCAGTTCCTTCAACGCAACATAATCATTATAATATTAAACATGCCTTTTCAGGAGTGGGATGGGGAGGGGGGTTATCATAAATAAGTTATAAAAACAGGTAAAAGAATGCCATAAACGGTAGTCCATTTATGGTACATTTCACTAGGTACCCTAGCAGCCACAACAGGTGAAGAATCCCCAGCACTTGTCAAGCGCTGTTGCTTACTGGTCTCAGACAGAGAAAAGCAGTTGGTGATTTTGTTGCATTTTGCCAACCAGGGCACCCATGAACTTGATGCAGGCAGTGATGCACTTGACCTTGGAAGACCATCTACATTTTGCTCACACCCTCACAAAGGTGGCTTTACAGTAAGAACACAGATAAACCATCATGTTCAAAGGGAGAATGGACAAAATACAGTATAAAACTTGCAGTGCACTCCTGTGATACAGGATAGACAGTCTATTAAGGATGCAAAAACCACAGCCTTCATCCTTCGACTGGGATGAAAATGGTTCCTGAAGGTGGAACAAAAGTACCTACTGACATAAGACAACTAGATCCTTGAATTTTTGTTTGAAGCTAGTTAAAGAAACAAAGGCTAGACCTGAAAAAACATGGCTGGACATGTTACATAAACACCGAACCACTCTTTACAGTTTGACATTACAGCATTAAATCTAATCACAGCTGTATGGAACACTGAAATGCTGCAACCACTCAAACATTATATGGAGCCGTCTTCATCTGTTGCAACTGCCAATGCCTTTCATAATTACTGCACATTCTTTGTCTGTATCTCCGCTGGTGTTTACTTAAATTCTTGACATTTTGTAAACAGTATTTATGAAAGCTTTGTTGATATTCTTGCCTGCCTAAATAATGTATGGTCCGTATTACTATTATGTCCTAGGTCATGCATGGCTGAAACAGCCTTCGGACCAGTTCACCTATCCAGTTAACCACTATAAAATTATTAAAGGATTATTGCACCCTACAAATCATGTGCCCCAAGTATAATCAACCGGGCTAAATATTATTTTTATGACAAGGATACAACTTTGTTTTCAGAGAGGGAGCAAAAACATAAAAGAGCAGGAGGTGAGAAGACAGTGTTGCAGGCTTTGATGAGCAAAATGACAGTTTCTTTGTGCACAACCTTTGCAAGTCATTTATTTTAAACTTTGTGGATTTGTTTATTGAAAAGATTTGTTAACAGCAGAAGCAGTCACTAACAGTGCAAAAAGAGTAGAATCAAAAGCTCAATTTTTCCATCACAAACAATCCTACATAAAGCCTAAAACAAAATCTTCTTTGGGTCTATACATCACTATTGCTGTAGGTGGGATATGCATCACTCGAACAAACTGCACTCAATTTTAAGAAAAAAAGGCTCAGCTGCGGAAAAATATATATGTGAAAAAGCTCAGGGTACTTGCACGTCAATATCAGATGTACACAGGATCATTTAAATTGATCCAGAGTTGTTTAACATTTGGTCCAAACAAAACACAAGCTGAAAGCAGCCATGGTATAAAGAAACCATTCCTGTTACAATATATGTGCCCCACCCTGAAATATCTTGCTACTCCCTTTCCTTCAGTGCTCTGCCTCCAGTCCTGAAATATCCTGACTTCAGTATACTGCACCCACTTACTCACACACAATGCCCCAAATCTAGTCATAATTTGAGACCTCAAAACAACTGGCAACTTTTTTTCTTTTAAGTTCATTACAGTCACATTCTAAAACTGAAAATATTTTAGAAAGTAGTGTTGTGTCTTTCGGCTTTTTCCTGGTTAGGGGTCGTCACAGCGGAATTCCGGTCTGCTAATGACTGGCAGTTGATTTTTACGTGCCAAGTTACCAGACCTGACGCACAACCTTCAACGAAGGTACGCCCATTCATGCATGTCTCCACGCAGAAGATGCTCTAGCTGAGAATCGAACCACTTAAAAATAACATAGCAAAAAAAAAAGTGAGCACAAACAATGCAACATGTAACACCTTTTTTTTTTTTCAATCAAAAAAGCTTGTATATATAAACAATTCTTGTTCAGAAACAGCTTGGTAGACCTGTACTGGTTAGATATGATTTCCGTTCCAAGACATTAGTTTACCCAGTACGACACTACACATGCAAGTGCCCCCAAGAAAGACTGAATGAAAGCTTTGGTAACACCTCAGTGTCAGTGATAAAGAAACAATGATAAAACAAGACCCTCTAATTATTATGAAGTAATGGCACAACAAGACTATCTGGTATATATTCTGTCTGCTTAAACTACCACTTGTATGAAAAACACTTGTGATCCCTCACCAAAACAGTCAACTACAAAGCAATGTCTAGGATAGGTCAAACAGACATTCCCAAACTAAGAACAAATAATTGTCAACAGACAGCACTAGTGTTAGTAAATATGCACTTTCAAAATTCAGTTTTCAAGACTTCACCGTTGACATAAGATGCAGTAGGAAAGGGGGCTGACCAAGTACACAAAAGTATAAACCCCATTTTAAAACAAATTAGCCACCCAGACAACTACCCCTAGAAATTATATCCTTTATGGTGTAAGCAACAGGGATACAGAGCAGAATTTTACAAAGTCACACACAAAACAGTACAGAACTCATTAGCTTATACAAGAAGTGAACTAAAAACACTACACTGCTTTAGTTTGTAGAGATATGTATTCATCCACTCATCCACAAATTATATAAACATGCTCAAGCAATGAAGAGGATTTACCTTGATAATGCCAGGAGACTTTACAACACTGTCAGGTTTTACATAGGTTTAACAATTCTTCAAGGTGTTGTAATGTAAGAACTTTGAAACAGGTGAGTATTCTATGGTATCTCTCTCTAGGAGGAATTCCCCTCCCAACATATATTCTGAATTAAGTAGGGCTTAGACTGCAAATGGTTACACTGTGATCACTGCTGTACCCGTAACAAAAATATACACAAAATAAAGGGTAACCATCTATAAAGCTCTGTACTACCCCATCCCACAACTAACCTGTGTAGTTTTCAATTTCAATAGGATTCAGTGCTGGATATCATTTACACTTATCTAAACTGTGACTGAAATGTAAGCAAAATGCATTGAGAAAAATCAGGAAAATGTTAACACTGCAAACGAACAGCTATTGTGCCACCTATATTAATCCAAATGTGCTGGGGCGATATAAGAGAATGCAGGCTACAGAAGGTGTGTGCTTAAGGCACACGTAAAGGAAATCTAACCCACGACAGCCAGAAGGTAACATCATCGTAATTTTATGTGCTAATTAATGTAGAGCAGGTTTACTTTTTTTCATACCGGATATTTTGGCCGTAACCCGGCGTACTAGGCGAGCCTCAGTAACAAGCCAGGCGTCCTAGGTTACCACTGAAAGCAAAACTAGCAGCATGCTTCTCAACTGTCCCCCAGTTTGGGTCGCAATTCTGTCAGCTGATCATCTGGGAGTAAAGGTGGTGGATTAGTAGTAATTAGAGCTGCAGGCTTCTTTTACTTCAGAAACTATACGTTAACTCACATAACTTCACAAGTTGACAGAGTAAAATAATGTGTCCGTGATTATTTTATTCACTTCAGCGATCGTTATTTCTACTACCCCCCCCCCCCCAACCACACACAGTCTCTGACCGCATTAATTATGCTGCCACATACCCCGGCAACCAAAAAGTATAAACAACTACGTCGCGTGTGTTTAGGTTAAGCAAATAAATGCACTGCCCAATGCCATCAGACAGAATAAATCTAAAAAGGCAAACTAAAAGCTTTTAAAAGAAGGTACATTGGGGCATGTTCCCCTAGCAATTTTCTAAGCCAGTAGCACCGGGGCTATACAATTTTGTCGAATAAACTAAAAATTGAATACTTCTATGTTGAACTTTACCCATCAAAACGTAATCCCTAGAACGAGCGTTTCAGTGAAGTTTTTCCCAGGGAGAAAAACTAGTTGGCCGTCATGAGGAGTCTGCCCCTTTCCCGTGCGAGCTCACAGTTGGTATATACTTAGTGGGGGTGGGTGCAGCCAACCCCCCCCCCCCCCCCACACACACACACATATATCAGGGTGGGTTTTAGGTTTTTACAGTACTGCGTTTTGTTGTTTATGATGGTTGGCAGAGCATTTTTCCCCTGGAAAAACTTTGCTGAAATAATCGTTCAATTGGTTGGATTAAGTTTCGATAGATAAAATTCGAGGAAGAGGTATTCGATTTTTTATTTTGTTTCACAAAATGATATAGACCCAGAGGCACTTTTTTTGTTAAGATCCCCGTTATTGTTTGCACAAGTGGAGGAGGCGTTCTTTAGAGGCAGCTTTAAGTCAACAGAATAGTATGCACCACAGTTAAGCTGCACTAACCCCGAAACCGATGTACCCCGAAGTTAAGGCATCCCAGACCATACCTCTCAACTTATTAAAGCAATAAACCCGGACGAAACCACGAATAAAAGTGAATCAAAGGCTCAAACATAGGGACATTTTTAAATTGTTCTTACAAACAAGGTTTTGTGGTAGCATGAATTTCAGAAGGGTACGAAATCTGGAACTCGAATGTCTGCCATTATTTTCCAACTTAAATTTGTAATTATTTACCATTACTTTGCCAGAAAAACCACAAGTATATGAAAAATGGACCAAAATGAGGCCAAAATCTGGACATTTGGGAGACATAATTCAGAGTTACCCCAACGGTGCACATGACTGGCCAATTAAAGTACCGAGCCCCCTTACTTCTTGGGGCGCTGCAGAAGACCATACAAATTAACTTACAATGGCTGTGCACATAACGCAAACGAGAACAGTTTGTTTTTGCTTTAAAATAGAGATTCTGCAACTTATGAGAAAAAAAATTAATTCCCCAGACCCATCACAGCAAGGCCCATTTAAGAGTTTTTCCCCCCTTTTGTCGCACAGTCTATTATTATGGGTTATGGCAAAGGGAAAACAAATTAAGTGCAAGAAATGCGCTCTTAAATAGTTCAAAAGTTAACTTTGGCATCCCACTGTACCCCACAATCCCCTT
This sequence comes from Protopterus annectens, assembly GCF_019279795.1. NCBI lineage: Eukaryota > Metazoa > Chordata > Ceratodontiformes > Protopteridae > Protopterus > Protopterus annectens. The sequence goes on from NC_056746.1 coordinate 383,624,970, forward strand.
GGTCGCCGACGAACAGAAAGAACACCGTTCCATTTTAAACAATATCTGGAACGGTAACAGAAAAATACCACGAACCCAAGAAAAACTACAATGCGCGCCAAGCCTAGTATCAACTGGATACAATCGGGTAACCCTAGTGCAACCCAACTACTACAACTGAGGTAGATATGAAACCGAGCTGGGGGCAGCAGATGCTTTGGTTTACAGTCCATTATATTGTAATAGGCATTGGATTACTGGCCTTTAGGGGGGCATTTATCGAAGTTCCACACAAAACTTTCGCGGCCACCATTAACGCTGCAATGTAAAACAAACCGTTTCCACTGTATCTTAACATTTGCAGAATTATGTAAAAACTGCAAAACTTCTTGCTCGAAGGGAAACTACGCTGATGTGTCCACAAGTAGACAGACCTGGGCACTTAAAAAGCAACACTACATATAGCAAAAGATCAAATGGAATAGCTGTACAGAAGTGGTACATAGATTAATTAAATGACGTGAGAACGCAGCTGACCATCTGACAGCATCCCATTAATCTTACAGACAAAATTAACAATTTTCTTGACCACCACTGCCCAGACGGCAGGCGGTCATCTCATAGGCTTTGTTTTCCTTCACAAAACGTGTGTCAGTGTCAATGTGGGCCGCGGTCACACTGGCTAACATGCACTGAGGACTTACGTAAGGCACCCAGAATTCAAAAAAAAGTGTTTACCGGAGAACAACGGACATTGCTGGACAACTTGCGCCTTCTGTTTCACACACTTTTGCCAAATCCACAATTAATGGCGGACACACAGACAGGGACAGATTTCAAATGGTACACTTACAAATTTGCTAGAATAATAGGCCTTGGATTAGTGCAGATTTTATGCAGGATCTGTAGCGTGAAACTCGAATGTAGTCATTATTTGGGAACCACAATCCTATAATGTTTCGAGTAACGCACCCAAAGATTGAGGTAAAAGTCCGGACGTTCTTCGAAATTTTGGACAGTTAATAGACAAATGTTTACTAGAAACTTTAAAAAGCGCTGGCACCTTAAAATCATAACTTCACCTCAAAGAGCCGGGAGTAAAACCCAAAGTGAAACGCAGCGTTTACACGGTGGTCAGCGGTGTTCCGACCAGGGAACCCCATTAACTGTTTAAACCAGAGAGAGACTAAAACACACGGCATTTGTGGAAAAAAAACACGGGCATTGTAACAGGAAAAAAAAAAACACATTCAAAACAGTTTGGCCATCCAGAACTGCATAGCCGGTGAACTTTTTAAGTTGCAGACACAGCAGGTAAGAGGTAAGCTGCCCCCACCTACTCAGAGACAAATACCCCAAATCGAGACAGAATTTTAGCACCCCAGGACAACTCCCAAGTCTTTCTTAAATCTCGTTACAGCCGCATGATTTAACTACAAATGTTAACAGTCATTCAAAATAACTGCACCACGGACAAGCAAAATGTTAGCAGAAAAGCGCAGCATGTAATACAAGTTTTATAAGAAACGTTAACAGTACAGTGATACAAAAGCATAACGCAGACCCGACTCTTGTTCAAAAGCACCCGGCGAAATCTTCACTGGTTAAGCACCCATGACTTTCTTTCCAAGAGACAGTCTTACCAAGTACAGTACTTCCCCGAGAAAGGAAGACTAAAGGGAAGCTTTTGCAACACCGCAGGCTCAGTGCCAGCGGTAAAGGAACAATGGTAAGACCCTCCGTAATTATTAGAAACGGTGACACAAGCAAGAGTGTAGTGGGACTTAATAGAACATAGAACCACCAAACTGGCTACACAGCAACATTTCCTCAACAGTAGCCATGTTACCTCAAGTCCCCCTTCATACTTCTCGACCTCTTAGAGCAAGGAATCTGGACAAAGCCATAAAAAAGGCTCAACATTTTAAATATCGCAATTACAACTTAGAAAAAGGCTCACATTTTTAAATATTGCAATTACAAACTTAGAAAGTTGATAGAATAACATGTTCTGCATTAGCATGAAATTTCTAAGGATACGAATGAAGCTTGAAACGCAATTGCCTGTCATTTGACTTCAGTGATTTGCTAGAAAATCAGTGTTATGAAAAACGGACCAAAAAAATCTGTACACTTGAGAGGTATGCCTTATCCTTTTAGAAGAATACATCGGGCGTCAGATAAAAATAAGTGGCCACTGACAACACAGAATAAAAGCCACTTTGGTGCTTACACTACAACAGCTATGTTTACCATTATTAATCCCTTGGCATGTACTTTATTAGTACAGCACTGGTGTCTCCTGATGCTTTACTGTATCGCACTATCAAACTGCATGTTTATATGCGTTTTAATTACATTTATACCACTATTGTGTGTGACGTTATTTAATTTAACTCTCTGGACCATTTCTTCATGGATCTGCACTGAAAACGGGTATTATCACCTAGTCGGACTTCCCAACTAAACAAGCGTCAACAAATAAATGAGGTTCCGAATGCTTATCCATAATTCTACTCAAATCTGAACTGACATTTGGACGGAAAAATATTTTGGAAAGATACCGCAGTTTTTTGTTTTTTTTTTAATCTGAAGGTGCCAATAATGGCTGCGGTAATCGTACCAGAACAAAAAGCAATCCCAATCACACAGCAGTGACGGCAAAGACAAACATACATCGGCTTCAAAATTAATTTTCCAAGACTTGGAGATATTCAATTCTTAATCTCGAAAGTGAGGTCATTACATACAGCGTGAAAAAAAGTTACAAGGAAGTACACAAAAAGTAGCAAGTAACTTCGCTTCCTACACCTTTGGCAACTAGACATGTACCGCTAAACAATTGTGGCCTCTTTCTCTAAAACAAAAGGAGTGCAAGGCAATATAAGATACAGTAATATACACGCAGCCAAAAACAAGAAACACGGTACAGAACTCAAGTCTACTCAGCAAATGAACTGAAACGATATGTGAATGTTCGGCATAATGTATACAATACCACGCACATTATTATACACCTGTACATAACACCATACACGCTAAAGATGTACGTAATTTCATTACATGTCACACGTACTACACATGTGAATAATGTTTATTATACCACGCACATATTACACAGGTGTACATTATAACACACGCTACACGTGTGCATTTTGTTTATATACTTATAAATATAAATTAAACACATTTATATAAACACGTTTTTTGAAAAAAAAATAGATATCTTGTGGATCCAAGAATATGCAAACAGCGGAATATTGTATATTCTATCTGGAATAAATACCAATCACCCTAACGAACACCATGCGTTACATTTTTGAATACAACTGAACCGAGCTTGCATTTTGTGGTCACTACCCTAACCCCAGTACCAAAATACACACACTGTAGGACCCGTGCTACTGTGTATAAGTGCCGTTTGTAAAAACTACAGACATGTACTTCTCTGTTCCATTTCGATTCAGTTTTGGATATCATTTTTTCAATGTACACCGTCATTAAAATGTACGTAAAACTTATTTGGGAATACTGAACGTTAACAGCGTAAGTAAATACAAGTTCTGTATCTATATTAATCCGAATGCGTGCGGGTCACCATGTAAGGGAATGTAGGCTGCTAAATGTGTGTCATTTTAAGGCACACAGAAATGAAACCTGACCCAGGACAGCCAGGGGTACATCATCGTTTCATAATTATTTTTGTGTGTCATAAAATGTTGTAAAGCGTTTTGCTGTTTTTTTTTTTTTTTCATTTTTAACTGCTACTGGACAACAAGTCAATTGGAAGCCCCACACCCTACTTTAGTACAGGAGGTATATACATTTAGCTGTACCGTTTTAGCGATTCTTACTTCTAAAGGATCCTAGGCATACATATTAAATGCCCTCGTAAAAATAAATTACGCCGCGCTTATTCAGGTTAAGTAAATAAACGCATTGTCAATGCCCTTAAATAAATTTGCAGTGACAGTAAACGCTTTTAAAAAGAAAAAGTGCATCGCGCATACTTGAACAGGGCACCGTTTCGGATACCAAACACTACAATTAGACAGTTCTGGGGTACCCCCAATGTACGCCGCCACTCCCAAGACTGTTACATTAAGTATATAGACACTAACCGTTCCCAAGTACCCTTACATTAGTGTGTCCTTCCTAAACCTGGGAAATTTCTAGAAAAGAAATGGGTTACGCCCCGCACATACTAATAATTAGTTACAGATGACTTTCACAAGAAAAACAAACTTAATTCATGCTTTTCTTATCAACTTTCCAAGATAGTAGCACCGGTATTTAAAAGCGGCCATCACTAGACATACAACTCTTAACAGCCACGAATTACTTCTACCGTGGAGAAGGCGCTCTGTAGGGCCAACTTTAACAGAATACTACCCACCAAAACTAAGCTACACTAACGCTGAAACCGATGTCCCCTCAAGCTGACATTACTGCAGTGCAGAGACACCCTACCGGTGCACATAACTGGCCCACAGAAGCACGAGTCCCTTCATTTCGTGGGGCGCTGCAGCCCACCGAAAAAACGAACTTACAATGGACATGCACACAACCAAAGCTTTGGGGGGGATGAAACCCAGCCATCAACACTGCTATATTGAAATATATCAAACGAGAACGGTTTGTTTTTGCGGAACCTGTTGTATTTCAAGCAACTTTTGTCAAAAGTAAAACTCCCTCACCATTGGTTTGCCTTCGTTTAATACACTTTGGTATACGATTGCTGAGACATTCGCAGACACTTTCCAATATAAAGCTGTATTTTCCTGCATGATACTAAATGCGTACATGAATGGGGTCCCAAGAATCTTAAAGGTTAGCCCCCCGGGTGCAAATGTGAACTGAGGAGAACACAGACGGTCGTTTGTTTTAGGATCACGTTTTACTAAAGCCTCGAAAAAGTGTCAAGAGCCAAATCTTCTCAGCCACATTGTTTTGGTAGTCTCGGTAATACTGTACCCTTTTCCCAAGCTTGGGGGGGGGGGGTTTGACTCGGCGGTGCAAAATGCTCTAACCACCCAGACAAAGAAAAACTTTCACGGTCACCACTAACAGCGTGCTGAAATTAAAAGCACATTACTATCCCAGAGAACTTCCTGAATTGTGTCCATGTTTATCAACTATCCAGAATAAAACACAATATCCAGATTTTGCCTCATACTTGTCAGTTTCTCATAAAACGTGTGGTCTTCGGCAAATCATGGAGGGATTAGGGATTAAGACGCTCAATTAGACCAGACATTTGATGAGAACACAACATTTTATTTCAACAACCAATGTTAAACAGCAATGGTTAAAACTGGGCATTTGCTGCCCCCCGTCCATTATTTTCCATCAGAATTCGCGTTAAATGGCCGAGAAATATGACTGTCCCTGCATTTGCAGATGTTATGTAAACATTACTAAACAACTTGCCAGTAGTTACCTAGAAGGGCAAGCTTTGCGGATGCGTCCGAAGTAAACAGACGAGGACACTTAAAGCAACACCGCATGTAACAAAAGATCAAATGGAATAGCCTTACAGAAGTGGTATACAGATTAATAAAAATGGTGTTAGATGGTCACCTGCGTTCTGACAGTACCCAACGAATCTTACCTCTCAACATATTAACATGGAAATTATGTACAAAGCCTGAGACAATGGGAAACCAAAAGCCCAAAATAAGTACACATTTCAACTATTGCTCATAAAGTTAGAAATGCGCAGGAACAACAAGGTTTATGTTCGCTTGCAACATTTGAACGATATTTAAGACTGAAAATCAAATATCTGTCGTTATTCAGTTACCAAAATCTGAACAGTTAAGAGATATGCGATGTATTTAACAGATAAATTAAACACTTTCTGATCACCCCCTCACTTGATCCACCTACCAACCCGACACTTACATACATCTCAAATGTCCTTGATTAGGACTCAAGATTCTGTAGAGCTTTCTCCACAGGCTACAGATAGTCACCAGAAAAGATCCGCTTTCATGAAACGTGCATATCTGTAGAGAAGTGATAATGTGTGTTGGTGTTACTACGGACCTGGATCATACTGAAATGCATTGGGCACTCACATGTAAGGCAATCAGAAGTCAGGCTTTATCGGCGGAACTCAAAATGGTGTTACTGGACACCAAGGGACATTGCAGGCCAACTTGTGCCTCCATTTTCACCCATTTATTGGCTACATCCATCCTATGCAAACTGGACAGCTTCTCTAACTGCTACTTTAACAATCCTCCTCAACCTCTTATGTGCACGGACAAATTCCAAACAGCATTCTCAAAGTCAGAAAAAGTCTTACATTATATGACTACAATGGTCACTGATTTGTAAGAAAGCTAGAATAGTCATAATCCAATGCAAAGAGACGGACAGTCTCTGAAACTCTGCCCAAGTAAAAAAACAAAACAAAAAAAAAAAAAAACACACGTTAGGACCTTAAATAATAACTGCACCCTAAATATCACAGGATTAAAATTTAAAACAGAAAAGCAGCGCTTACAAGATATCTGGTCAGTTGAGATAGTTCTCAACTCCCGGGACTTCTGGTAAAAGACACAGACTAAAACCCCTAAAACAAAATGCATTTGTAAAACCACAAGTATGAGGCTCAGGAAAGAACCACCGCGCGGGGACACACAGCACCCACACAACCGGTTTAAGCGAGCTTTTAAGTTGTGATCACATCAGCTGGAGCGCCGCATAATCTTGATGTAATTTGGGGAGGCAGAAGATTAATCTAGTCAACGACGCAACTGACTAAAATACACAAAAACTACGAGAAAAGTTCAACTTACCGTGGTGAAGGTTGATGGCCGGGGAAATATATTTGCCAGCTTGCAGAGGCGATGCAGTCTGAATTCCCGTAGCCAGGTGGCCACTTGAGGAAGCAAGTCGCCCGGCCGCAGCCCCCGAGCCCACCCGGTGAGAATCCAAGGCCAGTCCAGAGAGCATGGGGGGTGGGACGTGCACTGCTCGGGGAGCTCCGAAGTCTCGGCCATCCATTCTCCAGTACAAACAGCACTAAATGCGTGCTGGGTTATTTTTCACTTCAGCGTGCTGCTTAAGTCTAAAGGTCCGAAAGGGAAACTCACAGACGGCTTCCGTCTCAGCCTTCCTGGGTGTTGCTGTGATTGCCCCACAGAACAGGAGCCAAGCAATGCTGGTAATATTCCTATTATTGACATAAAAGCATTTTTAAAATCAACTTCCGTCGCCCCAGATGTTTCTGTTTTGCCTCGCGCTTGCTTCCACCAGCCATGATGACGGGGGATACAATGAGGCGAAACTGGGTGCGCTTCCTAGGTTTGTGCACATTCCATCTTGCTGGGGTTATCCTCTTCAGAGTTTACAATGGGCTCAATCATACTGATTTTGTCTGTATGTCCTTACTTTACACCGATTAAAAACACTAATAACTTCCAATCTCAAGTCTGAGACGCACTAAGAGTAAAGTGGTAAAAACACCCCCTCACAGAAAGCGATTGAATATTTCCAGCAAACAAGCCTTGAATGCACTTCTCTTTGGTCGAACTTGCACTCTCGTGAAAGGAATTCCTGCTCCCAGAACGACGTAAAAACGCGGCACGTGAGGACGTTGCTCCAGGCAAGCGGCATCCATTAAACGGGGCTGTAAGCCGTTTTAACTTTTTTTTTATAAGCTATTATAACTAAACGCAAGGAAAGTAGGATCTTAAAACATAGAACCGAGGAGACAGCAGCCCAGTACAAAGTTAATACAATTTAAGAGGCAATTCCGACCGTTACATTCTATCCTACCCCCATGGATGCGCAGTAGCAAATCCCGCCCATTCCCAACTAACTGGTCACACCCACAAGAGAGGTAGTGCATACCAAATGAATATTCATGAGGTGGTTGTATTGATTCGATTTAGAGGGGGTTGGGGAGAATAAAGGAACAATATTCAAGTCGTGTATTTTATAGAGGTATTACGAGATGGAGAATGGCTTTAGTCTAGGTGCTCTGGGTAGAGATGGGATTTAGGAGCTGCTACTTAGGCGAAAGGAGACGGAGATGCTAATTTGCTGCAGTCCTTGAGTTTGTTGTATCATCACAAGAAAATAAAATTCTCGTAACTGAATACGTTTGGAGTTGAACAGGAAATGCACAGAGTAAAGAAATGACCGAAAGCAAGGATCAAATACAGACTTGGCTCTAGCTAAAGGCCTACCAAGGAGCTGAGGAAAGCGAAGCACCCTGGCCTGCTAACTGACCTTGAAGGAGAGGGTGTATCGCTTAACTTCTTTGATCAGTAATTCTTGGCAAAGCGAAAAATAATAGGGGGACAAAGGTTCTAAGTCAAGGATGATTTGCTAATGTTATTTATGTTCTCTTAACGAATTTATTAGTAAAGCGTATTTTGTATTGCTAAGTAAGCGTTTTCTGAACGGTGCAAAATGTCTGGTGTTATTGGCAATAAAGCGGTCTTATTTTTTTCTTTTTAAGCTGTTATAATTGTATGTAAGGAATGTAGGAATTCTATTAGTCATATTCATTGAACACATTTATTAGTAACACGTATTTTGCATTGGTATGCATTTTCTGCACGACACGAATATATGAAACTCCGAATGGTTGGCGTTATTGGTTTACAGTAAATCCTTAGCGACTTATCAGACAATGAAAACATTTTACGAGGGTTAGGGAACGAATGAGCCAAAATCAGAAACCTTGCGCAAACTTCTGAGCAGTCGAGAAGTACTTTAACTCTATTCTCACTTCTGTTCCATTCTTTAATTCCTGTATTTGGCTTGATTTTTCTATATATATGTCAGATTTTTTCCTGCATACTAATGAATCCAATTATTTTTGTATTGTTTTGTTACATTATGGTGGAATCTGGATTGTGCCAGTAATTGTTCGTTGTTCCGTGGTCTATTCCACTAAACAAATGTAAACAAAAATGGGGGGGGGGGCATTTTTTTTTTTAATTCTCCTGCTAATATCTTTCCTTGAGTGACGAAACTAAAATATTTTGTTCCCATGGGCAAGAACTGTTCACGGAATAATTCACTCGAGTCAGTTTTTTGACCACTGTTGTGCATCTTGCATTCCTAGCTCTTTAATGCATATTTTCACGCTTTCAGCTTCGATACTACATGCTTCTTGATAAAGGCCATAATTGCGTATGTTAATTCTAGTCCCAGTGTTAAACACTTGGCAAAGACTCCAGTCGATGTACAACACTTCTTATCCTAATCTCTGTTGGCTGAGCTACCTTTTTCTGTACTATGGTAAACGTAAACCCGTTCAGTCCTTCTATCTTCTGCAGTTTCTCTAGTCCTTCAGCCACTGTTTGAACTCGGGTAATTTGTCAGGGCTGCAATATTCTGTCCCACAAAATCAGTGCTTAGTTGTTTAAGAAATACTATAAAATCTCTTCAGGTGACTGTATTTACGAAAAGTTATGCATTTTCACAGTTTAGCTGGCAAACGAATAAAATGTTCGGGTGAGTAAGAATTATTTCCTATTTAGTTCAGCGATTTCTGCAGCGGAAGCACATTTCTTCCTCTTGAGATCTGCTGTATCAGGAGATGCCGCGTGACATGCATAATCTCCACAGGAGACTGTGGTGGTGTTTGGGGGTGGCGGCGGCGGCAACGTCTGATGGCTTTCAACTAATGCATACAGATTAATAGTTGTGGAAGGGGCAGTGTATTTTATTTAAGTACCCCACTCATTTTTGTGTAACTTTACTTGTACCTTCTGGTTCTGACCGCTCAAAATGAGAAAGCCGAGTGTTTGCTTGATGCATTTATGTTTCAGTACAAGGAAATGATTGCTTTCGAAAGGGTGCTAGCTAAGGTTACTGACTTTGAGGTTATGCTGTCTTGGGGACAAAATAAATGCTTGTTTTTCACAATTCGTGATATATTTAGGGGTGGTGTGTGAAATCTGGGAGAGTTTCAGCTTTACTTCACGAAGAATTGGAAGAGAATTTGTGTGTGTATATATTGTGTGTACACCAATGGTCATCTTAATATATTTTACATAAATGTAAATTAGTCCTGTAAATCTAGATTTTAAAATACAAGAAGGAAAAACACCGGTGTCTCATTTTTTACTTCATTGCCCTGTATTTTTTATCTTTGTTATTGGCATGTGATCTCAAATAGTTATCAGACGTGTGCTGTAGCTTTCAGTTAAATGCATGTTTATGCATTGACGTTTGATTACCGGGAAAGTTTCCCTACTGATTAGTAGAGGCCTGGGGAGCAAAGTTCCAAAATTGTCCATTCATATTGCACGTGTTCCTGTGGACAATTAATTTCTGTCAAGTCTAGCCCAGTTATTGTACCTTGGGGAGTTATTAAATTCTGAGTTCCTACTACTAAATTCACGTCTTCCATATATTTTCGCAATCTGTTCAGAACTCTAGCCTCTTCTTTACATTTTCCTTTGTAGGTCCCCTTGATGCAGCTTTGCTGTTGCAGATCAGTTACAGTCCACACCTATAAGTAATATTTCCTGCTGAAAACTGGTTATTTCTCCCAAAAAAAGCTCCATTAATAGTAGTTTTTGGTATAATATAAACACGTACCGATGTAATCCACCTTTTGCAGTAGTGCCTTACTGCCCCAAATCTTCCATTGCAACCTTTTTTTTTTCTGTTACTGTTACAGCTGTTCTAGCAATTAGTGAAAGTACTCTACTTTATCCATGACATTCTGCTGAAGACACATCCTGCAATCCATTTTTTCTGTTGTGTTTTCATAGGTTGATACTAGGCTATCTGCCCTAGGGCATTTATAAGCCTAGCCAGAGTGTGTTTGGCTTTCGCCACCCATTGTAAATGAATTTTGCTATGCCCTTTTTCGAGGTTAGTATACTGTGCTTCTGTAACAGTGATACCTGGTGTAACCTGTAGTATTGCTATTTTGTACTTTGCATTTCTTAATATAATTCAGTACATATACTTTTTCATTAATAACAACCTTAACACTTGTGATGCCCGTGCATTGGACTAGTAATCAAGGAGCCTCAGTCCTCACCACTGGCAACAGTGGGGAGCGTACACACTGGGGGGATGACAAGTATACACCCAGTGTAGTGTAATTTCTCATTAAGAGCACCTGGAGGTCAGTCACTCTGGGGGATGGATTTTCCCTCTTTCTCCAAATTCCTAATAAGACTCCCCACTGGCACAGCTGTAGGGTTGAGATCTCTAGACCTCCAGTGCCCTCTCTGTCCAACCACTGCTTTGTGCAGGACAGTCTCGAACCAAATCTAGATGTCCCCTCACCCTATGCTCATACAGCAACTTGAAGGGTGAAACACTTTTGTGGATTCCTGGAGCACCTCTCTCTAAGCAAACAAGGCAAATATTTGTCCTTCTCCCTGTTAAACTGGTCTGCAAATGCCTGTAGCATGGACTTGTGTAGAGTTTAACCTCTCCACAAGACCATTAGTCTGGGGATGGTAGGGAGTGGTCTTTAGGTGCTTCACCCCACAGTCCTTCCACAGACAAGCCAGCAGGTCTGATGTGAAATTGTCACCTCTGTCAGTCAGTATTTCTTTTGGAAAGCATACCCTGCTGAAAGTCTCTAACAAAGCATTTGCCACCTTTTTTGCCTCTGTGGAGGACAATGCCTCTGCCTCAGGGTGTCTGGTAGCATATTCTGCTACCATGAGGATATGCTTCTTCCCTGTGGAACTTGGGCTACTCAAGAGGCCCTACTATATCCATAGCTACCCTCTGAAATGGCTCCTCCATCACAGGCAAAGGCATCAATGGAGCTTTCACCTTGTCCCCTGCCTTGTCTACCTTATGGCACTGCTCACAGGTTCTGCAGTTTTCTGTTACATTTCTAGAAATCCCAGGTCAATAAGTTTTGCATATGTCTGTATGTTTTATGCCCATGCGACTTACAAAGGGAATATCATGGCCTATGGCTAGAATTGCAAGACTGTATGCTCTGGGCAATACCATCTGCGGTATTCTGTCTCCCTGTAGCCTTCCCTCAGGGGTTCACTCTCTCTATACAGTAAACCTTTGTCCCAGTATACAGATTCCCCTTTCCCTTAATCTGGTGCCTCACTGGCTATCTCCCTCAGAGCTTGTAATTTAGGGTCTGAGAGCTGAGCCTGTCTAAACTGTCTCTTTGTAACCCTTCCCAGCTCCCCCTCCACAAAGTCTGGCATTGTCCGACAGTGGTGCCTCGCTGTCAGCCTGGGTACTACTACTCACCTGTGCCTTTGCAGTTACTCTGTCCAAGGGAACATCAGTACCCATAATCAGCTGTGGCTAACCTTCAGTTTCACTGCTACAGTGTAGCTCCTTTCCTGCAGTAGCCACCTCAACATTCTGGCCACAAGTATGTCGTCTGTCAGGGTCTCCCCTGAGCTACCAGACCCACATGCTTGTCTACAAACATAACTGCATGTAATTGCATGCATCCAAGGTACTGCATTATTATAATCCATCACTATTAGGACAGATGCAGGGATATGCTCAAACACACCCACTTGCTTGCTTCTCTTCCACCCTTCTCAGTCAAGGTGAACCCTAGCCAAAGGTATTTGGAATGGGATCCCACCTAAAGTTCTGACTGGAGTAGACTGCCCTAACCATTGTGAAGCCTGCAATGGTTAAAGAGTAGCACTACGTGCTCGGGCAGATCTGTGTTTCTCTTAGCAGTGGCTTCTTTCCCATCCATTAAGATGTGATGCAACCTCTTGTGGTAGTTTGGTCCCCTTGTTGTCTTGAGACAACTTACTGTTGGCATTTTGTCATTCCCACTTACTGGCTGTCCCACCTGTCCTCTGGACATCTATATGCTACATGTCCCCACTGGTTGCATTTAATACATTTAACCCTTGGTCCTGGATGTGTACCTGGACTAGTGGCTTCCCCTGCTCCTGGTTTCTTCTGTTGTGGCAGCCTGGGTTGCCTGCATTTAATACATTTAACCCTTGGTCCTGGATGTGTACCTGGACTAGTGGCTTCCCCTGCTCCTGGTTTCTTCTGTTGTGGCAGCCTGGGTTGCCTTAGACCCATGAGCAGCACTGGGTGTCCTTTCCTGTGTAGTGATTTCCTGCTTCCTAGGTATAGGTCTCCTTTCTTCCCCCAACTCATCTCCGGTATTGTATTGTCTATCAAGTGCTAAGGGCTTGTTCCCTCTGTAAAAGATCTGCTGTAGCTTTTCAGAAGTGGTGACCTAACATCCACTTGCCCACCTGTATTAATGCACAATTTCATCCCCCTTGTGTGTCTGGTTACGAAATGTTTTCAAGTAAGCTTCAGGTGTTATTTACAGTATTACAATGTAAGCACTCTGTATTAGAGAATTTAGAAATATCACCTACAGCTTTACCATGCAGTAAGGGGATCAGGAACCATACCCTGAGCTCTTGGCCAACATTATACTGTTTGTATACCCTTTCGTACATACAAATGCAACTGTCAAATTATCCTCCTCTGTACAGTGTGGGAGAAGTTTACTGACTTGTTGCTTCTGGGGTTTGGTTACTCCCTTCCCCATTACCTCCATGACCCTGATAAAGAATCTCCTTTTCATGTCGCCATTGCCTCTCATTCTCCTCAACTTCCAGCTGTCATAGTTTCTCTGTTGTTTCTATTTCCAAATGCTTAGCCTCCAGTTCAAGTCTAACTTTTTAGATGGATTTAAGTCCTCTGTGGAAATGTTGAAATGTCCATTTTCTGAGAATGTACATCTCTGTTCGCAGCCTGGTTGTTCTCCTGTTTGCTGGGCAGCTGTGCCTAAGGCTACAATAATTTTTGCCTTAGTCAGGTTCGTATGCACCAGTCCTTTAGCCTGGTAGGTCTCTGCCAACTGGCTCCTTGTCAGCTTGCCTGCTCTCTCTGACTAATGAAAAAAAATAAAGCCATTGTGATATGAAATTCTAAATGTCACTCTGTGGCTAAGAGAAGAGAGTGTGGACACCTTCCTTAGTGACCACTGTTCACAAGGAATTAAATATCCATACCACTACAAGCCAATTAATGTTATGTGGGTATTGCAATGATTTAATATGTGATGCCCCTGCACTGGCCCAGTAATCAACGAGCTTCAATCCTCACCAGTGGCAACAGTAGGGCACATACACACTGGAGGATACGTATGCACGCAGTAAAGTGAAATTTCCCTTAAGAGCATGCAGAGATCAGTCAGGCTGCGGCTGGTTTCTCCAGATCCCAAATAAGACTTCCCACTGGCACAGCTATATGCCTAAGATGTCAGCTGAGTGGCCAAACCAAGATGTCCACTACCCTCTGTCCAACTAGTGCTTCATGTCCTTGGCCAAGTAGCTGACACACCTTGAGATTCGATTTATACATACCAATCTGAGAAAGGTTGGTACAGGTTTACTAGCTATGCACCCTTCTGCCCACACTGTAAAGTAGTTTTCACTGCTACCAGCCAACTCTTCTCAGCTACTTGGCAAAGGGTGTCCAATCCTACTGATTAATGTTGCTATTAATCTAAATGGTAGTCTGACCAAGAGCAATGTTGTTTAGGAGTGTCCTGTACACTGTCACCAAATAGATATGCAAGTACTCCAGGAGTTTAAATATCTCTAAACAAACCGCTTAAATATCTAAACAGACCAGTGACAGAAGATTTAAATATATTTTCAATAGTAAAAGAATAAGACAATACTCATTAAGTAATCGGTTACACCACTGTTCAAAATCACAGGAAATATTTAAAACAACATTGCAGGACAGTCTCAAATAAATAAAACATCTAAGCTATACTTTCCTGTATTCCTATCTGAATCTAAAAGAGTTACTGTGCCCTAAAAACTTACACCAAGGCAAATGCAGAGGTGCGTGGATGTTTCCAGCTTATGTTGGGTCAAAGATGAACTACAAAACGCACAGTCTCTCTCGAAGTTCTTAAATTAATATCAAATATTATTGCTGGGTTAACTTGGGTGACATCACTTTTTGTCACCTGACTTTAGTTCCCAAGCTAAATCTCCTTTGTCAGAAAATAACAGAATTTTAGCATTTCCCTATGAAAAATACACATCTTAGATGTTTGCAGATCCTGGAAGTCGTACTTCTACATCTTAAACCTAGTAATTACTTCTCCTTCAAGACAATACAAAAAAGTTGAGCTGTAGACATTGTCTGCTACTGCATAGAAACTGAGAGATGGTATCTCTTTGTTTCATAACCATGTAATTTCAACTATTTTCTGCCAGTTTCCATTAAACATAAACATCTGAACAGTCACAATTGTGCAGGTACATTCCTGTTCTATTCCAATAGGGCATGCTGTGGTTACATTTTAACTCGGTACTTTACACATTTTTCTGGTATTCTGCGGTGGTGCAACGGTAGCATTGTTGCCTCACAGCAAGAGGTTCTCCTGTTCGATTCTCAGCTTGGGAGTGCCTTCTGTGTGGAGTCTGCATGTCCTCCCTGCGGTCGGTGTTTGAAAGACGTGTTGAATGGGTGTGCCTTCATTGAAGGTTGGGCTGGCAACTCGACACCATAAAAACCCACTGCCAGTCATTAGTGGACTGGAGTTACGCTGTGGCGACCCCTAACCAGGAAAAGCTGAAAGACAAACAACAACTTGACACATTTCTGTATAAATCGTATCAGTATTCACAAATGATATAGAATAATTTACAAAATTCCAAATAGCTGGGCTGGCAGTATTTCTCTTTCTAACAATGTTATTATTAAATTGTTCTTCAATCAATTCATGTGGCCTGTGCCTTGAATAGTACATGCTGGAGGAACAGATGTCTCCCAGTGACTGTTGTGTCTTTGGAATAGACTGCCAGTTCATGTGAAGCAGAGCACCTCAATGATCCTTTTCAAAAAGGAACCTGAATTATTGGATGGGGCACTGTAAATTCTTCCCTGGGATAGTGCCCACAACCCTCCTGGACATGGGCAGTCATTATTAAATACAATTTTGGGTACTGACTAGGGGTATCTATGATAATACATTGGGATGAAATGGCTAGGCTTGAAATGACCTCTGGGTCAATAGCCTAGTAACCTCCTATGATAAACACTCTGAACAGCAGTAAGTGAATAAATTCTACATCTTACCTAAGTATCATTGTAGCACATTCTAAATGCAATGAGTTGAAAGAAACAGGCTAGATGATGCAGGGTTTGAATCCAGTCTCTGTGTATGTATATATATATATATATATATTTTTTTTTTTTTTAAGTGGATATGGAATAACTATAGAATAATGATATGTTGTATATGAAATGCATATATTAAGTATATTATAAATGTTCTTTATTTTGCAAGTAACTTGCATAGATGATGGTGTTTTGTTGTCCTTAATAATAGGAGTAAGAGATGTATCTTATGATGGCTTGTAAAATAATACAACAGAAAAGGATTAACATGAGTACTGTGGACAGATCTGTCACGTGCTGTGTAAAGTGACAGAATCCTACCTCATCGCAGTAAGAAATACTTAGGGTTGCTACCTTTTTGGATGTCAAAAGTGTCTCTTTATGGCAACATAATATTTTGCAGGACAAACCATAATTGGTGCAAAGGACTAGAATTAACATTTTGTCAAAATAAAACCTCCTTTTCAGTTGTTTTTGCTGTTTCACATAATGTGGCATTTCAGGTACAAAATAACCTGTTTTATGCAACTATTAGAGGAAATGTAAGATACTATTTTTGTTCTAAAATCATGCAATGACCCAAATAGGGACTATCCCGCTTAAAGACAGACATGTGGTAACCCTGCAAGTTCTTAATGGCATAATTTGTGGCTCGAGTAATTGTATGTAGTCTACCAAGCATAACCTCCTCTTATTGTCTGTATGTCCCATTTCTGAGTCATTGACATTATTTCACTTTATGCACTGCTTGGCAGAGTGCAAATAGGTCTCAGAAATGAAGGAAGAAGTAAGAATTTTAATTTTATTAGTCTCCGTAGTGCAAATGCTCCTGGCACCATCAAGCAGCTTTAATACTGTTATTTACAGTGAGAAAAATTCACCAGATATCTACCTTTGTGTGGCACAAGCTGTAAATGCAGTGAATTTTGACCAATTAACAGAGTTGCTCTGTAGTTTAAATCCATACTGTGAGAAGGGAATGGTGAAATTATTGCTCAAAATTTTAAGTTTTAGTTTCAGTTTCATCATAACTTCATACGCTTGTTTAAACCTTAATCTTTTCTCTTCTATTTATCACTTCCCTCTCCTGATTGTTGTATACTCAAGTTGGTTTGATTTATTATTTTATTGCCTTTTCTACTTTTTGGTAGTTTCCGTTCTACCACAGTTGGTACCTGTCTTTTTTTCTTAACTGTTCTACCCTTGGTTTTCTTTACACCATTGTTGGTAGTCTGTTTAATTAAAAAATATTTATATTCTGTTTTCTTTTTCCACTTTCAAGGACTGTTTTCAAAAACCAATAGGCTTCAAAAAGTGCACTTCCTTTGGGCATAAGATTCCCAAATCTGATGCCCAGAGGGAGTGCGTCTGCTGCCTTTGAGCATCGCACCTCAACATTTACTGCTCCATTTGTGCTGCCTTTAATTCTAGGGAAATTGGCTGCAGATGTAGTAAGTTGGTGTTTAAGGGTATGCTGCCACCCCGATAAACCTGTAAAATCCTCTTCAGAGTCGAAGGAATCTTGCAAAAGATCCCCTACCTAGTCTTTAAAGGCTACTAACCTCATCTTTGTTTGCATTGGAGCCTCCTCAAAAAATTCAGAAAACTTCAGATCCTAAGAAAAACACTCTGATTTGACTTTTATTCTAGCCAAGTCTCCTCAAATCTGCTCACCTGGGTTCACCATTGAACCAGATTCTCCTTTTCTCCAAGGGACATTGAGGAGAGAGTGTAAACTCCAATACGCTACCTATTCATTAGGTCCTTCAGACATCTGTCAGAAGCTGACATGGAGAGGATGATGAGGAAATTCCTCAAAGCTCAGATTCAGATGGAGGTTATTTGGCTCTGTCTCCTGTCAGATCCATGAGCCTCCCAACCACTTCTCATTTAGTGATCTCTTATTCTCCGATCTGTCCCACAGTTTCAAAATCCTTGAATTAGAGTGCCCTGGGTGTCTGTGATGCATCTGAAGACAACAAGGCCTTCTACTGCGATGGTCTCCCTGACTATTTCTCTGGTTTCTTTGGATTGCGTTGAGTCTCGGTTCCAAAGTGTCAGCACCAGATCTGGGGGTTTGGGTTCCACTTTGATGTTATCAGGACCACCCTTACCCCTTGGAGGTTCATGTTTGGCAGCTTGGGTCTGATTTCTTCCTTGAGGCACTTATCTGGAAAAGGTCGGGGCTTGATAGCTTCAGAGGTTTAGGCTTAGGTACTGCCATCTATGGCTCCTCCCTGTCCATCTGTCCTTGAGGTAGTGGAGAAAGCTTTCTCTCGACTGGATGATTTGATTAATCTCTCATACTCTGATCCTCCTTCGGGTCCAAGCTCTGATTCTATCAAGCCTACTTCACAGGTGCAGCTGGTCCCATCTAGCATCCAGACAGTCCCCATCAAGGAACGAACCCTTTCTTCGGATACCTCTCCAGACCATCCTACTGAAGAGGTTCTGCAAAAAAAAAAAAAATCCAAAAACTTATGATTTCCCTATGGAATCTCTCACTGAAGATACTGACTTTGATAAAGGGGAAGGGTCCACTAGATGAGACATCCTAGAATTCCTTAAACAGAAAGGTAGATGGTCTTCTGATACTCCCTCCCCAGAGGAGTCAGTTTTTCTAGAAGCTTTTGGCTCAGGCCCATCTACATCTTGGGTGACTTCCCCCACAGGATGAATGTATTGATTTAATCTTTCACCTGGCATGGAAGGAACCTGATTCTGTTGAACCCATTCCTGATGCCTAGATAAAGTTTTGGCACCACCAAAGGACAGATCTCATTGGAGCAGAGGAGTCCCTGTTGATGCTGTAGTTATGGTGGCAGCCACAAAAAAGAGCTAGCAGAGCTCCTCATTCCATACCCCCAATAGAGAGCCAGTCGTGCTGGACAAGTTTGGAAAGCACATATTTGCTTCAGTGACCTTTGCCTTGAGGTCCTTGAATTACTTAGCACACTTCATAACAGTACAGCAGGACTTACCCAAAGAATTCTCCAAATCCCTCTAGGAATCCATGTCCATGGACTATAACATGTCCTCTTCACAGCTAGCTACTCTTATCCAGTTTCGTTTTGTCTGCAGAGGATACTTCATAGCCTGTCAGTTCAGGCATAGCCATTAGGAGACATGTCTGGATAAGTTTGTGACTTTGCAAAGCCTTTCAAGTCTTCTTTCATCAGTGCTCCTGTTGATAGAACATCCTTGTTTGGCCCTACTGTAGAAGAAACACTTTCCCAGAATGAACAAGATAGAAGGACCCTGTCTGTCATAGAGCTATGCTTTTCTACTCTTCCATGAACCTTTTCCCGGAGGCAAGAAAGTGATTTCCCTATGTCCCAAGGATCTTTCCAGGATTCATGTGGGGGAAACTTATAGGGGGGAGTTCATATGGAAGTTGCAGTCCTTACAGCAGGGGATGCCTACAAAATCAGTGTTTCCAATATTCTGTTTTTGATAAATCCTTTCAACATTCCTGAAAGTTTGCCTGACTACCCACCTCTGGAGGCAGGCAGGGGCACTTGGCTTTGCACTCAAGCCTGGGCTTCTTTAACAAAATATTCTTGGGTGCTAATAATATCTAGAGATTATTTCATACCATTTTCCAGATTCTCACAAACAAAAGAAGGCTTTTCGACATCCCACCCAGTCAGTGTGAAGCTGCAGCTGAAGAGATTCAGAAGCTGCTAGACAAGAGTCATCCAGGAGGTCCCACCAGACCAAAAAGGATTCAGAACTTACTCAGGGTTCTGTTAAATGCCCAAGAAGACCAGGGACCGGAGACCAATTCGGGATCTAAGCAAACTGAACCAATTTGTGAAGAAGTCAAAATTCCAAATCATCACTGTACAGTCCATTCTGCCTTTTTTATGCAAGAGCTATTGGATGCGTGCAATCAATCTTCAGGACAGAGAATCACATCAAGGTGAACAGAGGATCCTTAATATTTCTGCACTTTCAGCTGGGGGGCCAGTCACTGTCAGTTCAGACTCCGCCTTCTGGTCTCACCACACCCTGCAAGGTGTTTACCAAGTGTATGGCAGTGGTAGCAGCTCACATGAGACTACTGGGATTCCAAGTGCTTTCATATCTTGATGACTGGTTCCTCACTTAATTTCCTCCAACTTTGTCAAAAGCTAGGCATATCAGTCAACACATCCATATCTCCTCCGCAGTCTGTACAGAGTGTAGAGTTCACAGGTGCTCAGTTGAACATAGTACATCAGATAGCCTCACTTATATTACATCGTGTGGACACAATCAAGTT
The DNA here is from genome assembly GCF_019279795.1 of Protopterus annectens. NCBI lineage: Eukaryota > Metazoa > Chordata > Ceratodontiformes > Protopteridae > Protopterus > Protopterus annectens. The sequence continues at coordinate 383,645,323 of NC_056746.1, forward strand.
TCAGGTACACAAATTCTTGTTCACCCTTCTCTTCTAGCCAGACTTGTCCTTCATGCACTAGGTTTGATGGCAATGGCCATAGCCTTAGTTCCAGTGGCCTGTTTTTATGTGTGTGTTCTCCAATGGACTCTAGCTGTTCAGTGGTCTGTTGTGCACCATCCTTTGTCCTTTTCAGTCAAACTCATTTGTGTCGGCAGTGATCATCTTCGTTGGTGTAGACAATCAGACAAAGTTTACCTAGGCCATCTTTTTATTCTGTCCCCTCCAGTTGCCACAGTAACTATGGGTGCCTCCTAGTTGGTTGGGGAGGGCATGTCTTAGGACAGATGATCCAAGACACATGTCCCCCCAAGAGACTAATTTACATATCAATCTCCTAGAGTTGGGAGAGGTCCTACTAGTATTGTAGGCCTTTCAAGATGTTCTTCCTTGTAGGGCCATTGTGGTACAAACTAACATGTCTGTATAGCTCTCCACTTCACTTGTGTGTCTTATTGACACATCTGATGTGGTACAATTGGCTCTACAACATTATTCTGTTGTCCGCTATCCGTGGTGTTGGTGACAGTCCATAGTCAGCAAATTCTGCATTTATTTTGTGGAGAAGTGGATAGCTATGGTTCTTTGCCACTACCTTCCTGTGGATTCCTCTTTTATTTCCCCATGTGCCCTGCCCCCTGCTTGTTTACCATTTTCATCACTTTCCTATCCAACCCCCTTTTCACATGTTTAGTCTGGTCATACAGTAGAATCACACACTTCACATATGGCCAGAAATGGCCCATAAAAAGCCTTCACTTTTTGTCCTTGGCATTTGCTCAGAGTTTGGCATCATGCACCAATAATGAGTGACAGTGAATGGCTGTTCATATCATATGGCAAAACTGGTCAGTTGTTGCATTCACCCACAGTAGTCCATTTATCCTCAAGCTAGTGCTTAAATATGCTGCCCTATTAGACTATAGAGTAAAGGCAATACTTTACTGTAACAGTCCTTTGACTCCCAGGTGTAACAAAGTGCAATTTCCTTTGTGGAGTGCTAACATAAATCACTTGTCTGAAGATTGCTTTTTGGCCATAGCATCAAAGGATCTGTCTAGATGTATGTCGCATCATTTCTTACTGTGATTGTTTAGTGATAGACATCCTAATGTTTATCCAATTACATTTCATGAACAGATTTTGAATACTGTGGCAAGAAATGCATTTGAAAAGATATCCTTGCCCATAAGGAAGAATTATTAAACCTCCCTTATTCTCCTCATGTCTTAATCATGTTTTTCCCCTCCTACACCTTTTTGATCCCCATAAGTCAGTTAATCATACAGCGAATGACAGATTAATAATGAGGGCACAACATAAAGATGTGTATTAATGACCCATAATGCCAACCTTTGATATGTCTCTCACACCCCTTTATACTGTTTGCTATCCATTAGGCTGATGGATATAAAGTTAATTTTATGTCCTTTTCATATTGCCATTACTTTGTTGAAGGCTAATACCTACATCTTCTTTTGCCTCAGTCAGTAGGTTATCACTGTCCCTTCGATTGTGTGACTTTTACATGTGCGAAGTAGGATTTCCTTTGTGGTGTACTGAGATAACAATCATCTCTATAAATTTAAATGTGCGTATTGGCAAGGGTTCTAATCCAGCAGTAAATGAATCTCTTACTGCCACTTTTTATAAGTCTCTCACGTGTATGTGTTGCCTATATATCTGTCTACCCTCCTTCTGCTATATGAGTTGTAATCCTCAGCATTTATATGAGGTCTGGCAACAAGCAAGTGTACTATGCAATGCTAAATGGCATTTCAAGTGTTATTGCAAAATGTGGTGAGTTTTTGCCTTAGACTGCATTGGCACAGCTGTCTTAGCACAGATACCAGTACATCCACTGCACTATACTAAAACAGACTTAAGGTAATAAACAGTGATACAGTTACTCTTCCATATCTTTAAGGCTACTGGATATCATGTAAGGAATCCTACAATGCAGTCACCAAGACATGGTTCAAAGGTGTGAAAGTACCCCTGGCCGTGCAGGGCTACAACACCTTCCATATGTTCAGACCTGAACTGAGCATGAAAGAACCATAGAAAGAGGTGTATTCATCTTCATTAAGGATAAGTACACCTGGAGACTGGTCAAACAGTATGATGCTCGAGCTACTCCATGTCCAATTATAACTATAGGCAAAGGTGCCTACCACAGCATAGCTAGCTATAGGTCCCCCACCATAAAACAAGAAAAGCATACCACATACCTGGACTTAATTGCCATACAGCCCCAACACCTTCATGTGTGATTTTAATTATCCTACAATCGACTGGGAAACCTACATGACCACAGGCATGTTGGCTCAGAGGTTCTTAGACTTTGTCAATGCAAATGCTCTGGAACAGCTAATCAGCACACCCACAAGAGGCTCAAATGTCCTGGACATAGTACTTACTAAAATGGTAGAGTATTATCCCTCCCTCCACACACACACACACTGTGTTATGTCCTCCTTGGTAAGGTCGGACCCTAAATCAGTCTTGTTACATGTAATTATAAGACCGGAAACCCCATCAAGCTCAAATATGCTCAAGACATTTTCAAAGACAAATTACCTCCTCCTAAGTGATATAAGAAGTTTTAACCCCCCCCCCCTCCCCTCGAATGCAGTTAACATGGACTCCTATGCAGAGGTGTACACCAGTTCCCTGTATAACCACTTAAGCAGGTGTATATAATTGGCTGTACCTGAATGGATTAAAAAACAAGCCACCCTGGTGGACCCCTAGTATAAACAGGCTATACAACAAGAGAAAGAAGATAATGTCCAAGAATACGAGGGAAGTGATTTGGCAGAGGAAGAAATCCCTGTGTAGCTTAAACAAATTAGGGATCTTGTCAAGTCCTCTAAAACTAATTAAGATGCAAACATAGCCTCCCTAGCTAAGGTATTAGAGAAACTCTCCCAATTGGAAATGACCCCTACACAACCACATAACCACATGGATAGCCATCTGGCTCACTGACAGGACACATATTGGCAAAGTGGGTAACTTCACCTCTAGCAAAAGACCAGTCAGAAATAGTGTACTACAGCATTCTGTGCTGGGACCCTTACTGTTCTGGAATTTATATCTCAGAAGTCCAGGTAAACTTGGATGGCCTGTGGCTTACCAAGTTCACCAAAGATTCAAATTGGGAGCAATCCAGTTCCCGAACAATGTTAATATTCAGCAGACAGGGTTGACACACATAGTTGGTGCCAAAGCCACAGATTAAAACTAAATGCAAAAGAAATACACTATTATTCCCTTTGGGAAAGTTGACATCCCTGCTAATTACATTATAGACTGCAACTCCCTTAGTGTAGACCCAGTGGTACATTATCTGGGTACTCAGGTTTCTAGCTATCAGAACTTTGACCACCACCTACCCACAGTAGTAAGGAAATCCTTCTATGTGCATCACAGCTAGATCTAAGGATGTTATAATTCCATTACACTTGGCCCTCATTAGAGCAATAATTGAGTACAGTTCTCCCTTTTACATGTACCTCACCAGATACCTGCAACAATTGTAGAGACCACAGTGGTTTTTTACCAAGAAATTACAGGTCACACAAAACAAGTCTTATATGGAAGGACTGAAACCCCTGCTATGGTATTCTGTCTCCTACAAGTTGCTAATGGGTGACCTGTGCCTGTCTTACGGGGCAGTCTCTGATCTGGCGCTAATGGAAATGCTACACATTCGTAAATCAAACTGCAAGAGGCTCACTCACACTCCAGGGATCTTAACCAGGCCTCTGACATGAACAGATTATGCTGGAGAGAGAGAGATATGTCTCCCAGGGACTGCCACTTCTCTGGAGCAAGCTTCCAGTTAACATGAAACAAGGCTCCTCCCTGACCCTTTTCAAATGCTACCTAGATCAGTGGATATGTGACCCCAAATTCACTCCTGGAGTAGCGTCCATGTTCCTCCTAGACAGAGAAAATTGGTATTGGCTACTATAGACCCTTACCTCTGCAAATTTCACTTGCCTAACCACTGACAGTTGGGGCAGCTAGGGATTGCTATGGCTAGGCTTGTAAGGGCTATATGGGTGTTAGCTAGTAACATCCTGTGAACCTGTAATAAATACTGCTGCCTACTTACTGCCTTTATTGAACATGTTGTGAGTGTCTCTTACAATGTGTGATTAAAACCTATTACAGTATGAGTTCCTCTGTGGGGAGCTGAGATAACAAACCTGTCTGTAAAATTTTATTTCTACTGTCAAAGGTTCGAATCCTGACATATTTTATACAGTGATGTAATTTTTCTCCTTATTAATATTAATTGTATAAGTGTGTGCCACATTTGTTATGAAAAAACACCGTCATGTCACCATCATGTTTCCAATTTCCTTTTCCTTCTTCAACCAGATGTTTGGTTATTTTCACTCCTCCACCTCTATCCCTATATAAATCATTTCATGGTACAGAGCAGGACACATTCTGGATAAGGAAACACCTGATACAAACACACCATAAAGACCTTCGTAAATGTGCCATAACACAAACTCTCTTGTGTCTGTACATCTCTGTGTTCCTCATCACCTCTTCTGTCGTCACATTATACTGTAATAGGCTGATGGATGAAATGTTTATCATTTGGCTACAGTTGTTACTGTGAGGAAGCATAATGCCCACACTTCACAAGACACCCTGCCCTAGACACCTAGGATATGTGCTGAGTCACAATAATTATTTCAAAATACATGCCATCCTTGTCACATTTAATAAATTGTACAGCCAATTATCTTGTGATTTTCTTTGAAGCATGGCTGATATATAGTAGGCAGAAAAGTATTATTTCAGTGGGCATTGCTGACAGTTTGAGCAATCAACATATTTAGGATCGTCAGTCCTATGTAGTGTTACAGTCATGATCAGAATTGCTTATAATAATCACATTCTGATAACAAATGTTAAATAAATAAAATAATAACAATAGCATTCATTACTGGTTACATACCATCATCCTAACCAGATGAGCTGTGAATGTGTGTGTGTGTCTAATCTACACAACATTGTATAAAACAGGTATATTTCAGTACCAGTTCTGCAATATACATTAATGACAGCATAGCTGACCTTGGCACTGTGTATTGATCAAAGATTGCACTTACTCCTTCATATCAACAAATACGGCTTTGCCTAAAAACTTCAGCACAATATCTTATCTGACATGGAATGACAACTGAATCCTATATACACTGCATTCTCACACAGTGGAAGTCAGACGTCTTCAGTGGCCCATTAAGTATTGGGTCCTCTAGACTGTGTAACTACATAGGTAGTGGGTTCTAATCTCACAGCAGTCTGCTTGTGTGTGTGTGTGTATGAGGGGCTGTGTATAAGGTAAGGTAAGTATGACCTTACGCAGCTAGCAGTCTGGAGAAACATTTACAGTAGAAGGTGAGTCCACAACAGTGTTGGACCAGTCTTCCAACATTATCTTCTGTGCAGTACAATTATGTCATCCTGTAGAAAGTGCATTGCCACACTGTAGAAGTCAGGCATTTCCAGTGGCACTTACATTAAATACTGTGTCCTCTGAATCATGCAAGTAGGTAGATAAGGGAGGTATAATCTCGCAGCAGTCAAATTATGTGCACATGTGTGATGGTGTGGCCATAGCATTACTGGAGGATTAATTCAACAGCTATGCTCATTTGACTCCCACTCAGGAGAACCATGTACATGGGCAAATGAATCACAGATCCCCTTTTACCTCTGCCCATAAACAGTTACTGTCTGCAACACACTGATGATGCACGCACACACTACCAAAGACTGACATTTCCTGTGTCATGTGCATATAATATACTTGAATGTAGATTGTGTGAGTAGATAGGAGAGAGGAGTTTGAATACAGTAGTGCAAATCTCATGACGGTATGTGTATGTAAATGGATGCAGGAGTATCTTATACATGTTAGTACTGACAGCATTTAGATTCCTATGTGGCTGTAGAAGTCAGTATTGCACACACTTCCTTTGCCAGACACAACTGCTGTCATCCCGTCAAAGATGCAGTCTGGTTTAAATTAAGTCAGTCTTTTTCTGTGGCATGTGCTTATATTACAATTGCATGTAGATTGTGTTAGTAGATATGGAGTTTGAATACAGCAGTGAGAATGCCATGGCTGTGTGTGTGTGTGAATGTAAATGCCTACAGATGTGTTTTGAACATGTTAGTATTGACAACATTTAAATTCCTGCATTGCTGTGGAAGTCAGTTTTGCACACACATCTCCTTTGTGCGATATAGCTCATGTCATCCCTTCAAAGATGCAGTCTGGCTGCCATGAAGTCAGACTTCTTCTGTGGTGCATGCATGTGATACACTTGTGTGTAGGTTGTGTCAGTAGATAGGGAGTTCAAATACAGGACTGACTGTCTTCTATGAGTGTGTGTTTCTTTCTCTTACTGTGCAGAACAGGCTACAAATACAAATATAATGTATATTTATACAGTGTTCTTGTGTTGTGTGACCACTTTTTACCAGAAACATCAGTGTAATATACAGTGGTGATATCTTCCATCGAAATATGCAGCTCATGGTTGTAAAATAAATTTCAAGTGATGGTTGTGTTTTAGGAAACATTCTGTAGCTTGTGATGTTTGGTGTATAGTTCAGATCATGACATCACTGCTTACACTCAATGTACTTGTTATTAACAGTGTTGTTACCCACATGTGCTATGTTCATGTGTAGATGTTGTTTCCTGTTACAAGAGTTTATTCTACTTTTCATTTTGAAATGCTGTATTGAAAAAGGATGCTATCTGATTAGATTTTCTTCCATACCAGTTGTAGTAAAAGGCCTCCACAGGATTGAGGACATGAGATGATGTTATTGCCTAACTAAGGTATGTGTTTCAATACAGGATTATATCCACCTTGTACATAATTATTGTTCCACCATTACAGTGAGAAGAGAAAGAATCCACAGGTGTGTTTGTGTATGCCTAGCATCTGGCAATGTTGTCTTGACATACAGCAACGTTATTTCAAAGTAATTACAAGGACACACATTCCTTGATTCATTCACATGATGTATTGCTTTCACATAATCAAACATAACACAACTGGTGATGCACTTAGACCATGGCAAATCATTGATCCCATTATTATGTTGATTTTCTCAATGCCCAAATCAAGTGTTCAAAATCAACATTGAGTGGCTGTAAGCATTTGTGTCCTTAACTGTTTTGTAGGAATGACATTCTCCTCAGTTGTAATGTGCCCATATGGGGTGGCAGAGGCAGCTGTGATGACAGTTCCACTGTGAGGCATTCACACAAAATAATCCCCTGGGCTAGAATTGAAAATAAACTGTACAACTTCTCCAACAAACAATATGGCTTTGAATCACATGCCTCACAGTGGAACACTTGATTAGGTTCATGGATAGGTACTAAGCTATTGGCCCTAGGACCTATATAAGCCTATCCAAACGGTACCGTGGCTTTTGCCACCCAAGAAATTTATTTTCCTGTGCCCCTGTCAAGCAGAGCCATAGAAGTGATCCCTGGGGTGAATTTCCTATCTCCCATCCAATCATCAAGATTTTTCTTGAGTGCTAATGAGGAGCTTTGTTTGATATTTATAGGTAGTTTGTTCCAGAGTATGGGAAGTCTCTGAGACAAGAATATATCCCTCCAGCATGTTCTGTTTATTGTGGTGACATGGTTTAGATCCCTAGAGCATGTAGCTTGGAGGGATTGGGACTTCTTTACGTGGAGCATGTCCAACAGCTCTGGGTTTGACATAGCTTTGTATGATAGGCAGAGATCGCCTCTGAGTAGGTGATATGCGACAGAGTAAAGCTGGAGTTTTTTGAGACAGTCTGAATAGGGCATCTGTTTGAAGTGTTGAGAAAATCAACATAATAGTGGGATCAGTGATTTGCCATGGTGTAAGTGCGTCACCAGTTGTGTTATGTTTGATTATGTGAAAGCAATACATCATTTGAATGAATCAAGGAATGTGTGTCCTTGTAATTACTTTGAAATAATGTTGCTGTATGTCAGACAACATGTATAACTGGGTGTTGCAGTGTTGGCTGAAAGATTGCTAGACATGTCTTTCCCTTTGACAGGCTTGATTTTTTTTTTATTGTGTGGCAGTTATCCATCTCCTTATAGGAGTTGGGATAGTATAACTACTTATTGCATCTGTGCATTTGCGGGAACTTGCATTTATTCCATTCCTAATGTCACTGCATATTTTGTATACTTTGGAGAAATTTTGAGGGGCAGTTCATGTAACTTGCCTAGATGAAGAACCTCTGAAGGGATTGTCCTGTATCATTCCTAAATATGACAAACCTGGCACTAGCTATAAATTACTGAAGAAGGTACCACTCATTCTTTCTACTGAGAAATCTCTATTAGTACAAGGGAGTTGCCATACAACCATGTGTAGAGATAGCAGGCCCAGTCCTAGGCATTAATTCGGGAGGAGTGAATCACACTACCTGTTCTGGTAGAGAGAATAGTCCTATTCAGGTGAGGGAGCTGTCCCACCCAGCAGTATCTCTGAATAGGATTTGTGCATCATGCTTTTTATTAATTTCAGGTGATAGTTACCTCTTGTGGTGTGGGAGATGGTTGGAGGCAGCAGCCTACTAGTGCAGAGGGTCTTCCTGGAGGTGCTAGAGTTTAGTAATCATTGGCAGGCCACAGTAATTAAAAGAAGTGATGAGAACACATTGCTAAAGGGGAAAAAAAAGAAACAAGAGTATGCAAAATCCCAGTTTACCTTAAGGTGAATAAATACATTGTAATGGTCACTGCAAGACAGCACATTCTGTGAAACTGTGAACTTCACATACCGATGTCTGCAACTGCTTGTTTGTGCATTGACCCAAGAAAGCTGTATACTTGACTAACATAACTAGGATGATTCAGTGATGATGTCTATATGTTTGCAGTGATGAACAAGTCCAGCAAGAGCCTGGCCTCTTAAGAAGACAGTAGGCTTACAGCTTCTGGTGTATTCATATAAACTGAAATGGTCAAGGTACAATCTTTCACATTTATTAACAAATAATTAGATTCCTACTTTGCACACATTTACTAGTTAGTTAAAGGAAACTAGAGGTGAGCTTAACAGAAAAATGTACCAGTTATAAAGGATAAATGGAAATGAGTAGTTACAGAACTATGTTGTCACTGTAGAGAAAAGTAAAGCATGCTTCCAGAACAGAGTGCATTATAAGTCCTAAAGTTTGAAAAATGGAATTGATTATATGCTAGACATTTTTACAAATCATGTTAATTTTATAATACTGGTGAACACCTATCCACTTATGTGTACTGAGAAGAATAAAAAAGAAAAAAAAAAAAGAGTACACTGGGAAAGGTTGATATGAGTTCACTCTAAAGGTGAACTCCTGAACTAGAAGTCATATGATTTTTTTCACTGAAATTTGTGCTGTTATCCGAAAGCTTGGATCAGGCATTGCACTTCTCAGATTTGTACATGCTGTTCAATAGTACTTAAATTGAGAGGAATGAGAATAGTGTCACCTGTCTGAACAAATGTTAGTGATTGTAAAAATGTTTTTACACACAGCAGTTGTATGCTTGTATCTCTGGATTTAAAATTGTGCTACAATCCTAATTGTTTCAGTACATTTATAGATCTGGGTTAGTTTCTGTGAAAAGCTGTCTGACTTTCCAGTTTCAAGCTCTTTTTGCTAAGAAGAGCCTGCTTCAAGAATTTATCTTAGATTTAGAACCAAGTCATTTGTAGCTTTGTTTTATTAGGTTTATGGTTTATTGAAAGTAAATTAACCTAAATGCTTTAAAGTTTCACATTAAAAGTTAAGAAATTAATAATATTACATTTAGAAAAGCACAGTTAATTCTGCTAGAACAGCTTTAAAATGCATTGCTGGAGCTATAAAAATATTTAGGTATTTGTAAAATTCTCTAAGAAGGAGTTTTGGATAAAAGTAAATTTTCTGTCTAGAATAAAGATACATCCTTCTGATCAGATGGCCCTTCATGTCCTCCTAAAAGAGGGCTTAGAATCAGTCAGCTGAATCTGATAAGGTAGCCCTTTGCAGTGATCACTAGCCAGAAGTTTATATTCCTTTATACTCTTGGATTAAGCAGCAGTCCTCCTTGAAAAAATAACGATGGCACATGAGAGGGCAGATTACCTGTAGCTGCTTAACATAATCAGGTTCTGATTGTAATGGTCTGAGTAAGCCATACTGAGAATCTTAATAGTAGACTTGGCAACAATGGGTAACTAGAGTAACTCATATAAAACTAGTATTATTTTTACTTTTCAGATGAGCTGTTCTACTTGGCAGCCTGAAACACAAATTTTAGTCTTGTTCCAGATGTTCAAAATCAGTGGCTGAAATCCTCAGCTAATGACCATTTCAGTAAAGATGACAGGACACCATTGCATGGATCTGGGCATTGAGGTCACCTTGAGGGATTAGATGCTTGATCTGTGGGATATTCCTGAAGTGAAAGTGTGATGGTATCAGAATGGTTGATGTTTAGTGCCAGAGTGTTAGCATGCTGTCAAGAATAACAAATGAGTCTGATACTCTAGACATAAACTCTGAGTTCCTCTGTATGATGTTATTGATGAGAATTTGTGGGGCCTAATGTTAGTATCCAACAGCATAGTCTCAGGTATTTGTAGGGTTTAATTTAAACTGATTACTAGCTGTCCACTCCATAGTGGAATCTAAATACTTTTCAAAGGTGATGGTGTTAGACATTTGCTACTGAGAAAAGGAGAGCTATAGCTTGATATCACAGGCATAACAATGGAACTTTGTACTTATTTTTGTTTGTTAACCATGTATGTGAACTAGTCTTGAATGTTTCAGTCATGACACTGACCAGATGGCATGTATGAACATGCAGCAGTATATCTATCTATATATATATATATATATATATAAGGTGTGAAGATTTATGGCTATATTGTCGAAGCAAAAGAAATGGTAAAAAGCAAAAGAGCAAAATAAAATTATGGAAGGTAAATATTCTGCGGTAGTGGTGCTGCGGTAGCATTGTTGCCTCACAACAAGACGTTGTCGCGTTCGATTCTCAGCTAGAGTGTCTTCTGTGTGGAGGCATGCATGAATGGGCGTTCCTTCGTTGAAGGTTGTGCGTCAGGGCTGGTAACTCGGCACATAAAAATCCACTACCAAACATTAGCGGACCAGAGTTCCGCTGTGGCGACCCCTAACCGGGATAAGCCGAAAGACACAACAACATGGAAGGTAAAAATTAATGAGATTAATAAAAACAGAAATAGACCAACATTAAATATACCCCAAAGAACTAAAATAACAGAGTGCAAGAAAAACAAATAATATAAGATGAAATATGGGCAGTTGGTAAGAGAGCTATCAGAGGAGGCAGTATAGCAAATTGGTCAGGAGAATGCTGTCAGAGAAAATAATGCATGGGAAGAATGTGAAATGCAGTTTAAAGATGAGCTGGAAGCAGGTTTAAGGTTATCTAAACTGTGAAAGTCTAAAACCAGAAGTGAGGTTTAGTCTGTCTAGCTAAGAAAAGTCCAAGGAGCTATTTATTTGGGGAACTTCTAAGAAACAACATCCAAAAGCCTTGGGAGGAGTTTTGCATTTTTTTCTGGTTTGCTCTGTACTCAAGTAGTGAACTGTGATGCACTAGGAGACCAATATTTTCAACATAGTACCAGCTGGCACCAAAATCTTGATGTAGTATGGTCTGTGACAAGAGATTGGTGATCTGTTCGGTGGACAGTTGGCTACGGTGAGATCTGAGGGTCTGGACTGCTAGTTACAATGTACAACTGCCCCTCTCCCACCTGAAGATATTGGCAGGGAAAGAAAGATGTTTGCTTTGGAAAGTATATGTATTCCTCCTGAGGCTGCAGTTATGGAGCTTAGAAGAATTTTGAGAGAATTAATACATTTTCAACAGGGTATTTCATTTATAGGTGGTAAATGGAATTTAGTGTGCAGCAGTGAGTGTGTATTAGTAGGTGCTGGAAGGTAAACTAGAAGTATAGAAGGCAGATTTTCAAAGTAATTTGAAAGTATTTGACATGGAAGACATTATTTCAGAGGGGATTTTACATACTTTCTCCAAGATACAGTAAATGAGTTAGGCTGAATAGTAAGGGTGTAGCCAGGCACACTGTTTGTACTCTAAACAGTATAATTTTTTACTGAAATTGTTAGAAATATGGGGGCTTTATCAAGCCATATGTCTATAAGCATCTAGATTAATGCTTCTAAAAACGTGTGTAGCTTGCTTACAGAGATGATTGCAAATCTAAAAACAATACCTTTAATAGTTCTTGACAGAGCAGCTGTAAATGCTGCATACATTAAGTTTGGGGTTCGATGGGGCAACAGCTCAAGTTATATGACCTCTTTTTAAATGCCATGTAGATTGATGGAAGTAGCAATAAGCATATGTGAGTACAAAATTGAATTCACTGGCTACATGCCTGCTGAATAGTAATATATGTCATAGGAGATTGAACATTTGATAGAAAGCTTTCACATCCATCCAGTAATGATATATGACCATACATCTTTAAAAGTTAAGACAATATAATGAATTAAAATAAAAGGGCATTATCACTTCCTTACATATTTACTAAAACAAGGGAAATTTAAGAAATTACTAATAGACAAAACTTGAAAGTTATTAAGGTAGATAGAAACTGATTCAGAGTGGGTAGTTAGCCCTTGGGATAAAATGAAGCTTGACTTAAAATATAATGGAAATATGAATGAAAGAGATGCTGGAGAAAATAACAGCAACAAGGAATGATTGACAGAAGAAAAAATTTGCAGGATGTAGGGTTTACAGATCAATAAAAGAAACAGCTGGACAGTGCTAATGGGAAAATTAGCAAGCATTTGGATAATATACATGAGTTTAGGAAAGTAGCAGTGTTTTTGACAATAGTCCCAGAGCACAGAAACCCTTAGAGCAAAGACTTTTTGGCAACATAAAGTGGAAAGAACAGTGGCAAACTTGAATGACCCCATGACAAGAAATATCCTATAACTAAGAATCCTGCAAAAGTAATGGACATATTTGGCAACTTTATGAAAGTTTATATGGAGCAGAGGAGTGGGAAAATCGGGATGAGATAACATTGGAAAGTCTAAAGTTTCCAAGGTTTTTGTGAATCGGAAGCTTATTAGTTAACAGGATGGATAAAGGAAAAATAAAATATGTGATGAGTAATCCAGCAACACAGAGATCTCCAGGAGCTGGTGGATTTCCTGTGGAAATTTGAAAGTTAGGGGGAAAGAAGTTGCTGAAATTTTGGAAAACATTGTTTTAGAATATTTTGAAAGTGGGGGAAATGCCTGTAAATTGGAAGAAGGCAGTGGTGGCAGGGGCACTACAGACTCCACATCATACAGGCCAATTTCTATTCTAAACCATGATTATAACATGCTTGTCTGTATTGATAAAGAGAATGGAAATTGTTAGCAAAGCTGATAGATATGGATCAATGCAGTTTTGTGGAAGATAGCTAAATATTTAACAATGTTAATAGAACAGTGATGATTTAGATGAACATAATATAAAAAATGTCATTACCATTGACTAGTTTGGATGCAAAGGAAGCATTTGATAGAATTTGCTATGAACCCTTGAGGAGGGCAGTGTTAGCATTTACATTCCCAAACAATATGATACAATTAATACAAGGAATTTATGATGGATTAGAGGCAACAATAAATGCAGGCAAAAATAATTTTTGAGAAGTTCTTTATGACAGGTTGAGTTTCAGTAGAGGGACCAGGGAGGGATACTTTCTTGCCCCTCTGTTAACTGCAATATAATTAAAGCCTGTAACTAAAAAGATAAGGGATTTACAAATCTAGAGTTATAACTGGTATGCTAGTCAAAACAGTATCTTTTTGCAGATAATGTTACATTGTGTTTGACAAATCCTGATGGGACATTTTAAGACAGCTTCAGGTATTTTCAAGATATAAAATAAATTAAGGTAAAACAAAAATATAATTGTAACATATGTGTCTCTTCTACAGAAGGTATATAGATGACAGGATTCCATTATACATCAGGCAGAGCCCCTCACTAACACTCTTCAAGAGAAACCTTGACAGGTGGATAGGAAACAGAAAATTTACTCCGGGGATCACTGCAGCTGACTAGCGCTGCCAACATTTTTGAACATGAATCAGTCTACCTGAGATCTTTTTTCCAGGCAAGAGGTTATGAATTGGATCGGTTAATTAAAATTTAAGGTGAGGTTTTATTGCTTAGATCTATCTCAGCAAGATCAATCCTATGCAAATCTATGGTGGAACACTCATTGGCTGATAAATATACACCCACTGCCTCACAGCAATCTATGATTGGTTACAAAGGGGTTTTCCCCTCTTCCTCTTGTTATTGACATGCCCTTAATTAGGGACACGTTGAATGACAACTGGAAGATTATTTTAGGGAATAGTGACGAGACTAAGGTGCTAGGAGATCACGCACTTTTCACGTACAAGAAAACAAACAACATCAAATCTATGCTTGAGAGATGCCCCTCTATAGTCCACACTGGTTACAGCACACTGGGCACTTTCAAATGTGGGAAGTGCAAACAATCCTGTTTTATTACCAACACATCAAGCATACAAAATACTGCACTCAATGTGACTGTTAGATCTAAAGACAGACATGATTGTAATTCATGAGGGGTTGTGTACTTAGCCACATGTAAATCATGTCCCTGTTTTTATTTGGGAAAGACCATCAGGAAATTCAGCCACAGAATATATGAATACACCCTGTCAATCAAAAACAAAGACCAGAGCAATGCACTGGCAAAGCACTCTCTTATTTGTCTACTTTCAAGAAATTCACTTTTTCATACTTAATGCCATCAGTGTGGGTGATTTTAAAGGGATCTAGAAGGTATGGCTGGAATGCTGTGAATCATGTTGGCAGATCAAATTACAGTCAGACAAACACTCAGGTCTTTTCCCACCTTTAATGTGGCCTATAACCTGTACAATTCAATTGAAAAACAAACATCTGTTAGAGGAAAAAAATATAAAACATAAAAAAAAATGTACAATAAGCTGGTTGCATAAGTGTGCACACCGTTAAACTAATACTTTGTTGAAACACCTTTTGATTTAATTACAGCATTCGGTCTTCTTGGATAGGAGTCTATGGCATATCTTGACTTGGCAATATTTGCCCAGTCTTCCTTGCAAAAGCACCCCAAATCTGTCAGATTGCAAGGGCATCTCTTGTACATGACCCTCTTCAACTCACCCCACAGATTTTCTATTGGATTTTGGTCTGGGCTGTGGCTGGGCCATTCCAAAACTTTAATTTTCTTCTTGTGAAGCCATTCTTTTGTTAATTTGGATGTATGCTTGGGGTCATTGTTGTGTTGAAAGGTGAAATTCCTCATCATCTTCAGCTTTCTAGCAGACGCCTTAAGGTTTTGGGCCAAAAGTGACTGATATTTGTAACTGTTTATAATTCCCTTCACCTTGACTAAAGCCCCAGTTACAGCTGAAGAAAAGCAACCCCAAAGCATGATATTGCCACTACCGTGCTTCACTGTGGGGATGGTGTTCTTTTGGTGATGCGAAGAGTTGTTTTTGTGCCAAACGTACCTTTTGGAATTGTAGCCAAAAAGTTCAACCTTGGTCTCATCAGACCATAGTACATTTTCCCACATGCTTTTGGGAGACTTGATTTATTGTTTTGCAGATTTAGCTGGGCCTGGATGTTTTTCTGCGTAAGAAAAAGCTTCCATCTTGCAACCCTGCCCCATAGCCCAGAATCCTACTAGGACAGCTGAACTTTATTTGGGGTTAATCAGAGTCTCTTTAATTAATGGCAGGCGTATGTACCTAAGAAGATTGAATGCTGTACTTAAATCAAAAGGTGCTTCAACAAAGTATTAGTTTAAGGGTGTGCACACTTATGCAACTAGCTTATTGTATGTTTTCTATTTTTTATATTTTTCCTTCTAACAGATTTGTTTGTTTTTATAGGTTCATAGATTAGTACTAGGCTAACTGCCCTTGCGAGCCATTTTAAGCCTAGCCAATTATCCCTTGTGAGACTCAAACCCTGCACCTTGTGTTTGTAAGGCAAACACCTTAACCATTAGGCCACCCTCCCAACCCAATTGAATTGTACAGGTTATAATGTCACACTAAAAGTGGGAAGAGTTTTGAAATTATTTATTGTGATCTCATTTTTTTGTATATCACAAAAACCTGGCATTTTAACAGGGGTGTGTAAACTTTTTATATCCACTGTATATATCAAAACTGTGGAATAAATTACAAATCTATCTAATGTAACACCTGAGTGACTCGTGGCTATGCTCATGTTCCACATCTGGATAACTTAATGACTAATCACTGTTCCACACCATAAATGTTTAACCTGGCCCCTTGTACAAAATTACAAACAGTTGAGACACCATACCTATCTTTCTCTACCTCAAACTCCTACCCATTATTCCTTTTTCTTTTTCTCTCCACTCCTCCCTTCTGTCTTTCACTGAATTTTCCCACCCATACTGTCTATTCATTTACCCTTAATATTTCATAATAATACACAGATCCTTTTTCCCTATCTACTCTCTCTCCACAATTTCTCATCAATCCTTACCTAGCATTTTATGTACATTCCCACTATGCTACACCACCCCATCTTTCTTCAATCATATCAAACTACACTAATACTTTCACTACATTTTGCCTGATTAGTAAATTTTGATATACTACCATTGCTGTACTTCATATGTAGATCACTGGTTTTCCCACAATTACTTCTGTTTGTAAAAATGTTTATTTATAGATACATGTATTGAAATGTATCCTCATAAACCTTATATTTTATGGTTTCATGATACATAAATAAATAAAATAAATTAGATTTCTACAGAAAACTATGTTGTGTTGAGTCACCATAATTCTTATAACCCCGCTTTGAACTTAACAAATGTGGTTCCTTCTCTGGCCTCATCTGAAAAAGAAGTTTTTCCTTCTGGAACCTCACACAGAATTTCTATCCCATCTATCCTGCAAGCCTCACATAGCCCTAACATTTCTCAAACTGTGGTTTCTTCATTTCTTTTACTATCCAGGGACCTTAATTGCCCTCCAAGAGTGGTCCAAATCCTTACTGCAGGTCTGAAAACGTTTGCCAGAAAGATTTAGAAAGATAAATGGAAAACATTCTGTCTGCAGGCTACATAGCAGAGCCTAGACCCATTTCATGCTTTTGATCCCTTCTACTCTTCTTTCTCTGATAAGCTTGTTTGACTGAGGTCCTAGCTTCTCAGATATAAGAGTACACTTCTCTACTATTTCAGATTTTATCCAGGGGTTCAACTCTTAACTCTTTTGTAGCCCAAACTGTTTGCAAAGTCTTTTTAATATGTAAATTCCCACTGAGACCTTCTGTTAAAGATCCCATACCTCCTCTGGCATCTCAGATTATTTTTTGAGAATCTCACACAACCTCTCTTTGAACTTGCAGTCATTGCAAAACTTGAAATATTTGTCCTGGGGTACTCTTTTTGTAGTGTCCTAATCATCAGCAAGGATAGTATCAGAACTACAGATCCTCTGATGTTACCTTCCTTACCTCCTCTTTCACAAACACTTGATGTCTTTATGAACTAATCAACATTTATGTCCAGAGTAACCTCAGAGTCCAACATTTACCAGTCAAAGAATTTATAATTTGATTTTCCTCAGTACTCCAAGAAAGGTGAATGCCAACTACATTACCTTGATGTTCACAGGCAAGTGAGATTACACCTACACAGAACAGAAGACTCTAGCAAAGATAATAAACTCTCCATTTTATTTTCCTCCAACAGAGTGGACCAAAATATCTAAATTTGCACTGTCCAGGTGGCAGTCAGACATTATTTTTTGTTATGTAAGCTGGATGTCATTTCAAGGTCAAAATCTTCCTTCAAGGCCACTGTTCTCTGTGTTATTCTATCATGATGCCAGCCAAAATGTTAACTGGGGACTTTGTCCTTTAGTTGAAGTAGATGACTGGATCATCTAAGATACAGAAGTTATATATTTTCTGAGTTATAGATCACTTTGATCCACATTTGTCTATTAAAAAAAAACACGTTAACCACCCTCTTTCCAATTTGTCACAGCAATTTCCTCCTGACAAGTCTTTTTGACCACCCCAGAGGTCTTTAGTAGAGCAATTATTTATTTTTGCACATTCCTATAGGAAGATTCCTTATTGACATTGTTAGTTCTAGGTTTAATTCCAGCTAAATCAGTCTGGAGAGGAAAGGAAAGAAGAGGCATTATGGAGTGCTTGACCTTTCATAAAAGTTATGTCAAGTTTGGTGTCCCCTGCAATGACCATCATTCAGCTGAAATGGACTGACATAGATCATGAAAATCTGCTGTTATGGTATGTACCTAACTTTCATTTTTTGGATTTGGAGGTGTATACAGTGACAAATGCATTTCAGATGCTGACACCTGATTCCTCCTAGTTCTGCTCAGATGTGTGAGATAAGGAGGGAGACATAAGGAATGACTGCTTTTCTACCGTACCTGCGGTAAGAATTAAAGTGTGCAAGAGATTGAGGCTTCAGTAGTGTGCCTTTTTTACCTAAATGTTCACAGTAATTATGAATCAGATCTAATCACCCAAGTACTAACTGTAAACTGGATCAAATCAGTCCGATAAATCTGCATAGTCAACCAGCCTAAATCACTGTACAGTGAATTGTTCTGTAAGACACCTGAATAGCCATAATATGAAATGAAAATCGGCAGTTCTAATTTAATGAACTACTGAACTGTAAATTTAAACTATAAGCCAATCACTCTACAATATTGGCTTGAGTCAGTACAAAAATAATCCCCAAATAAAATAGCTTCATTCTTTTTAATTTAGCCGTATCTTTAGTCCTTGTTTCCAAACAATTTCAAACAGAGTAAACATCATTTACAATATAGCAAACAGAAGCAGGAACAAGAATATTCCAAACAAGAAATTATATACAAATATAAAAACCTCTCCACCACAAAGAACAATAATTTCAATGTGTTTTGGGATCCTTATTGAGTGAAAGACTTTAAATCTAATTCAAAGTACTTTCTTAGAGTGATACTTGGCTATCCTTCCATCCTGCAAGTAATTATTATAGCATATGATCTGATATTGTCAATTTTTCATCTCATTCTCACATATGGGTCTAGATCTGATCCATTGGATTCAACTCAGCCGTTACTAAGCTTATGGCACCCAAAAAGGTCTTGGATACCTCCCCTTACCCATAATGCAGCTCTCCCCATTACCTCAGATCTCGTTTGCCGCTTTGCGAAGATGTGGTCTGATCAGTTAGCTCTTGGTTATCAAGTCATATTATTTACAATTTATTCTTATATAATTTCCTTTTCTATATTTTTTAGTGTAGTTAATCTTTTCTATCACTCCCTTATAGTTTATAACCCATCCTTTACAGTAACCATTTTTAATTAGGTTACTTTCATTTCTTTTCTCTCATCCCCTTTCACTTTCTCACCAGTAACCATTTTTAGGTTACTTCCCTCCCCTTTTAACTTTAATGGTATCACTTTAACTACTATTGTTAGTAGTTCTCCCCTTCCTTTTACTTCTATTCTTATTTAAAAAAAACAAAAACTTTTCTCTCTTTTGTTTTTTTTTCTCTAAGTGTGCATGTGTCTGTGAGAGTGGATTCTCTGCTTGTTCCTTTTCCTTGCATTATGGTGGAGAAACAAGAGAAACCTGCTGGTTTTAAAACATTCACAAAGTGCGGGCACAAGATCCCTTTTAGCGACTTGCACTCATTGTGTATCTATTGTCTTGGCCCTCTTCACTTGCAGGAGGATTGAGTGATTTGCGACTGTTTTAATTATCGAGTTTTAGTGGAGAGAAAAATAAGCTCATCTTGAGGGGCATGTTGCCTTCAGCCTTTGGGGAGGCTGTTTCTGGCAGTAAAGAGAAATCTGGCTCTTCCACAAAGATGAAATCAGCTCATTCGAACCCTGCTTCATCTATTTCCTCTAAATCCTCTGAAAAAGTAAAAAAAGAGACCCTCTTCAGAACCGATGGACTCTTTGGAGCTAAAACCAAAAATTATGAAATCTCCCAAGGCTGTGGAGTCTGTGACCCAATCAGAGCATTCAGCACTGATCTCTACCCTTTGGATCTGGCTTCTTCAACTCTGATCCTAACTAGTAAGGATAGATCAAATCCGTTGATGTTGGATCTGACAACTAGTCCCTTCAAACTTATCTTGACACTACCGATGACACTGTACTTCCCGACTTTTGATCTGGTTCCATCGAGGATGCTGTCTCCCTTCTTATCCAGACCAAGGTCCTCATCTGCCTCTTCTTCCCATTCGACCAGGAGCCTTACTGAAGAAGATGTGGAACAGATAGTGTAGAAGATTTTGTGGGCACAGGGTATCACTAAGTCCCTCTTGACCTCGACCCGTAGGTCTGTCTAAACTGTCCACTCCCCCTCGTCCTCCTCCTCTAACTTCAGGGCAAGCTTAAGAACTGTCAGATCTGATATGCCCAATGCCTTTCAGTTCTGATCCAAAGATGTCCTCTTCCTTGGATCAGACCTTCACTCAGAGCTGTTTGGCCTTCTTGGAGCTGGAAAGTTCCCGGGGCTGTAGTGAACCTTATGACCCTCGAGTGTGCTTGACTCTCAGGTCTTTGGAGCAGTCAATGCACCTTGGGACTTTGGTGAAGATGAGCTTGGCTCCGTCTTCAACCCCTGGTGAATTGTCTTCTGGACTGGAGGGGATCCTTTCTTGAAAGCATGGCTTGTTGGAGCCAGGATCCTCTTAAATTCAGGAGCAGTCAGCCTTTGGGGATTTGGAGAGGGCTATAGCTGCCACTGCATCTAAAAGGTCATCTGCCCCCTTGGATCCACAATCCCAGCAAGATACCATGCATTCCTCTTCTTACCACCATGTTCCACAGGAACGGTGGGACCTTAGGTGCTAGGATACCCATCCAGGTACCCCTGACTCTTTTGAAACCTCACCAGACTACCCCACTGAGGAGGTCCCTAGGAGCAGACTTTGCAAGAGGAAGCATTTGAACGTCACAGAGGAGTCAACCATGGAAGACACTGACCTTGATGAGGGAGAAGAATCCCCATGGTCACCCCCGAGGATCTTTTGTTTGGAGAGGTTGTGGAGATTCTGAAACAGAGGGGTGACTGTCAGTCCAGCAGTCCTTCACCTGAGGAGTTGGTGTACCTGGCTGCCTTTGGTTCCCACCTTTCTACCTCCTGGGTGACTGCCCACTGATGAGCTCATAGGTATGATCTTTTGGCGGGCATGGGAGACCCTAGATTCCATTGAGCTTGTTCCCCGGAGACCAAATAAAATTATAACTGCTCCCTCTGACAAAGGGGGTTGCAGTAGATGCCATGATCGTGGCGGCGGTGAACATAAAGAAACTCTCCGAAGAGAGTTCAACTATTCATCCACCTAATACAAATTCTAGGATGATGAGTAGATGTGGGAAGAGAGTGTTCACTTCAGCAATCTTGTAGTCGCTGAATTATCTTTCACATTTCACCAGGTTACAAATGGATCTGATCACATTGCTTTCAGATACTCTTGAAGGAGATGTAGCTGAGGAAGCTAAAGACAAAGTAGCTTCCCAGTTGGCCACCCTACATTCTGTAGCCAAGTCTTCCATGAAGCTCATTGCATATGCAGCTGAAGGAACAAGTAGAGCAGCGGGTTCCGGCATCTCTATGAGGAGGCATGCCTAGATGAACCTTTGTAATTTTGTGGAACCTTTTAAGTCTTCATTCGTCAATGCTCCATTTGAAGGCATGTCTCTTTTTGGTTCCAAAGTCAAAGATACACTATCCTGTTGTGAAAAGGAAGGTAAGACTCTTTCTGTTATGGGCATATGTTTCTCAGCTCCTCAGAGGTCTTATCTTAAGGGTAGGAGAGGCAGCAGAAAAATGTGGTTCAAGAAGTCTCAAAGACCCTACCAAGACACACGTGGAGAGTTTTCCCACAGAGACAGAGGGGGAAACAATAATGGAAGACTTCACCCTCATGGCAGAGGAGATCTGCAGAACCAAGGGTCCTGGGAGTCTTTTTTTGGGAAGCCCTTTTAGTGCTCCTGAAAGGAGGCCTGATTTTACATCTCTGGAGGCAATCAGGGGTTGACTATCCCTGTACTGGAGAGCCTGGCAAATGATAACTTCCAAGTTGTGGGTGCAGAGGATAATATCCAGAGGTTACCAAATTCCCTTTTCTCAACAACCCCCTCCAAACAAGAAAATCCCAGACATTCCACCCAGTCAAAGGGATAAATCAGTCATTCAAATTCAAAAACTGCTGGAAAAAAGAGTCATCCAAGAGGTATCCCAAGATCAGAGAGGATTCAGAACTTACTCAAAGTTCTTTATAGTTCAAAAGAAAGCAGGGGACTGGAGACCAATCCTGGATCTCAGCAGATTGAACAAGTCAGTTCAACATTGCAAATTCTGAATGGTCATGGTGCAGTCTATGGTTCCTTTTCTGGAACAGGACGATTGGATGTGCTCTAAAGATCCTCAGGGTATGTACTACCATATAAAAATGGACAGAAGCTGCAGAGGATATCTATGCTTCTGGCTGAGAGCCAGTCATTACCAGTTCAGAGCACTGCCCTTTGGTCTTACTACCATCTCCAGAGTGTTCACCAAATGCATGCCAGTGGTTGCAGCTCACCTGAGACTTCAGGGATTCCGGGTGTTTACTTATTTAGATGACTGGGTCATATCCACCCTGACCAGGCATCTACTTATCCATGCAAGAGACTCTGTTCTTCAAGTTTGATTTGACCTAGACATAACCATAAATTACCAAGTATCTTATCTGGAACCCATTCAAACACTAGAGTTCATAGGGGCACTACAAGACACCACTCAAATGATTGTGAAGCTTCCTCCTTCCAGAGTTTTAACAATCAGACAGTAAACTTTAAGGTTAATCAGGAACAAAAAGTCAGCTGCCCGCCATGTTGTACAGACTTTAGGATTTATGGCTGTGGCAGTTGTGTTGGTTCCATTAACCAGGTTTCACATGCGAATCCTGCAATGGCTTCTGGCTGCTCAATGGTCATTAATTCACCAACCGATGTCTCACCAAATTCTTATAACAGACATATGCAAAAATAATCTTTCATGCTGGATTCATTTTGAACATGTGACACAAGGTTGACCATTTTCCCCCTTCAACCACAGGCTATGGTGACCACGGATGCTTCCGAGATAGGGTGGGGGAACATTATCTGGAGAAGACAGTGCAACAAACCTGGTCCATGGGTGAGGCCAAGTGATACATAAACATCACGGAGATGAGGGCTGTGCTTCTAGCATTGCCGGCATTTCAGATTGCTCTTCCTCTAGGGATGGTAGTGATTCAGTCAGACAACATGTTGGTAGCATGGTACATAAACAAGCAAGGAGGACGCAGATCATACCCTCTATGTTGAGAAGCACTCAGAGTGTGGCAATAGGCAATCTCATCCAACTGCTTTCTTGTAACAACGCACATTCCGGGAAGGTCCAGAGTCATAGCGGACAAGTTGGGCAGAGCCATTCTCATGCCTTATGAGTGGTCCCTCAACCAGAATGTAGTGGAGAACATTTTCCACTGATGGGGTCAGCCTTTCTGCGATCTCTTTGCTTCTCCCCTAAACAACAAAAGCAGCAGCTACTTTGCCCTAATTCCCCCACTAGGGCTGTCCCCAAGGGATGATCTAATACACGATTGGCCTCCCAGTCTATTATATGCCTTTCTTCCCATTCCCTTGATTCCCAAATTCTTTCAGAAAGCCAACAGGATGAAGAGAGCAGTAATCATCATTGCCCCATTTTGGCCTCTACAAAGCTGTTTTCCCTTCCTCTGGCTTCATCTACAGAAGGAACCCTGGATTCTGGAACCATTTCCAGATCTTCTGTCACACCCAACAGGAATGTTTCATCCCAACCTTCACAATCTCAGGCTGATAGCTTGGTTCCTCCAGTTCCATTGATTGCCAGACAACCTATGCTGTTTTCCCTGGTCTGTCATATTTTGATGTCATCCACTCAAAAACTCTGTAGGAGTAAATGGAAGAGGTTTATAATTTGGGCTCAACAACACAATGTGGATCCTCTCATGGGCCCTATCCACTCTATTCTACAATTTTTAGCCCATCTTTTCAGTAATGGAGTTGCATTTTCTACTATTAAGGTACAGTGAGGAGCCATTTCAAATTTTCACATTGGGATAGACAACTTATCTCTCATTTCTCACAAATTTTGCCAATCCTTCTTAAAAGGTACCATATTGTTAAGGTCTCCCCATAAGGACCCTTCTCCCCCTTGGGGCCTTAATTTGGTAGTATGTCTGATTGTTCAACCACCCTTCAAACCTGCAGCAACTTGTGATATTAAGTTTCTGTCCTGAAAAACTATCTTTTTGGTGGCTATCACTTCTGCGAGACAGATATCAGAAATTCAGCACTATCTTCACAGCCTCCATATTTGTTTTTTCATAAAGACAGTCTGTTTGTATACCAGCCCCTTTTTTGCCCAAGGTTGTCTCACAAACAAGACTATACATTTACCTGTTTTCTTCCCCCTAATTTTAGTAATAAAGCTGAATATGTACTGCATTTGTTAGATGTTCATAGACAGTTACATTTCTATTTACATAGAACTAAAAAATTTCAGAAAGCAAGCCAATTGTTTACTGCCTTTGCAGGTCCTAGGAAAGGCCAACCAGTTTCCAAAGTTACCTTATCAAAATGTCTTTCTAGTTGCATTTTCTTCATTTACACCTCAAAAGGCCTGAAACCTGTCACATCCATTCAAGCTCACTCTACCAAGGTGATGGCCACATCTGCATTCTTCCAGATAAATGCTTCCTTGGATGATATTTGTTCAGCAGCCACATGGAAAAAACATCATACCTTTATCGCTCTTTACAAGTTAGATTTGGTCTCCAGGGGAAGGGCCTCCTTTGGTGCAATGGTTCTGTGAAACATTCTCCCATGAGTCCACCTGGGGTACAGGTAGCTGGGAACTCGGTCCCATATGTAAGGATGAGATGAAAATTTGACAATATCAGATTAAGAAGTTATGTACTAACCATAACGTTCCATCTGTATTGTCGATTTTTCATCTCTCTTCACATCCCCTCCCTCCGACCCCCTTCCTTGGGGTTCTTGGTTAAATGGGAAGAGATTTTCAAATATTAGTCAGATTTCCTTATACTCCAGAAATGGTCTCTTTTAAAATCTTTTTGGATATTAAAAACTAAAATTCCCTCTTCTATGGTTATAATTCTAGCAAACAAGATCTGAGGTAATGGGGAGAGATGCATTGTGGGTAAGACGAGGTATCCAAGATCTTTGTGGTTGCCATGAGCTTGCTAATGGCTGAATCAGATCAAATGGATCAGATCCGGACCCATATGTGAGGAGAGACGAAAACTCAACAATACAGATGGAACATTATGGTGAGTACCTAACTTCTTATTCTACATAATTATGTCATGGCAGCTATTTGTTTATACATTTTCACCTCATCTTCAATGTTACATTACTTCCCTTTGCTTTCTCTTGGTCATTTGCTAACTATAGTAAATCACTTAATTACGGGGCTTTATTACTTTTAATTGCTTTGTTGGCCAAGACCAAAACTAAATCAGTTTCTCTTATTAGACATGTCTAAAACAAAGAGTGAGAAGGTCACACAGAAAAAAACAATCAGTAAAAACTAAATGAAAACACCAGCCAAGCTAGAACTTCCACTGAGTGACCTCTTAAACCTCTTGTATCAGAGGCACATGGGATATATGCAAATGACCCTTACAAACATCAGGTGTTTCAGCTGTATGGCAATTCTGAATGCCCATTACTTATTTCTTTTTAAGTTATTTCAATGGACAATTTCAGGCCAATAAAGCCAAACCCTACTAGCTGTGGATATGCATATTTCAGCCTTGTTATGATCTCATCAGCACAAGCAGAGTGTTTGACTAAGCATAAGAAACACGGGGCTGTTATACCCAGCTGATGTCCATTACCATTAAGGTGACTGCAAAATATCCCAACTAACAAACTAAAACAAAGAGTGAGAAGGTCACACAGAAAAAAAAAAAAACAATCAGTAAAAATTAAATGAAGACTGCAGCCAAGCTAGAACTTCCACTGAGTGACCTCTCAAACCTCTTGTAGCAGAAGCACATGGGATATATGCAAATGATCCTACAAACATCAGCTGTTTCAGCTACATGGCAATTCTGAATGCCCATGACTTATTTGTTTTTAAGTCGTTTCAATAGATAATTTCAGGGCAATAAAGCCAAACTCCACTAACTGTAGATATGTATATTTCGGCCTTGTTATGCCCTCATCAGCACAAGCAGAGTGTTTGACAAAGCATAAGAAGCACAGGACTGTTATACCCAGCTGATGTCCATTACCATTAGGGTGACTGCAAAATATCCCAACTAACAAACTAAAACAAAGACTGAGAAGGTCACACAGAAAAAGCAATCAGTAAAAACTAAATGAAAACTCCAGCCAAGCTAGAACTTCCACTAAGTGACCTCTCAGATCTGTTGTATCAGAGGCACATGGGATATATGCAAATAACCCTTATGAACATCAGGTGTTTTAGCTATATAACACTCTGCTTGTGCTGTGCTGATGAGGTCCTATAACTCCATGGCTGCACAACTGCAGAGTAAAAGGAAAAGTTGAAAAAAGAGTGAATTGTATTCATCACTGTAGTAGAAATAGTGCCAGCAAAGATTATTTGTCGCAAAGACCAACCAATGAGCTGCAACTCAGCCAGCTGTGATTAATAAGATGTAACAGACTCCCTATAGAAACTGAATGCTGAAAAATCAAAAAAAAAAAAAAAGACCGAAAACCCAGACAAGATTGACTCTCAAAAATAATTTCCCTTTAAAACTTCTTTTTGCAGGGGGGCAAGCCCCCTGCACCCCCCATATGAGGGTAAGACCCTCACACACCTTGCGGTTATATATACCAATTCCAATATCGCCATACCTTGGAGAAAAGAGAATATTCCAAGAAATGGCACCTCAGACTTAGTATATACAAGTCCGATCTTTTGGCCATTCATTCTCTACGTTTTCTGACTCACTTTAGTGGGTCCCAATATTTCAAATGTTTACCATTGTAACATCATCCATTGTTACTTGACCTTCTGGTAGAACAGCCATGGCAGCCTCAGATAAGCTTATAGATAGCTGGGTGACATTTTCTTTATTTTCTTCAAAGACTTTGCCCCTTTTGAATGATTCATTTTTACCCTCTTATTTTGCTAGTTGTAGGTGTTTTAATAGAAACACTTTTTTTTCTTTTCTTTCTAAGGACTTCACCTTTTGTTTTGTTAAAAAAACTTAGTGCCTTAAGCCTTCTTATTTTAGTAGCTTGTTTACATTTAGTGCTGTGCTTACACTCCTACATATTACAGTTGGTCCCTACCTGACAAAAGTCAACATTGTATAGTAAGATTTGAGCACGACTTCCCTGAGTCACTTCTCAGTTGAAATCTCTTCCAACAGTACTGATAAATCAATGACAGTTGGAAGGAATGAGAAGAACTGAAGAGTGTGTGACAGTGTAGCTTGTATGTGGGTGAGCCTTAATCCAGCTACCTACTCCAGTACTAAGGAGGTGTGTGAGAGCTACTTTGGTGCTTGGTGAGAACAAGTGATTGCTTTTAAAACTGTGCCTGAGAAATTGGCACAGAAGGCAGCTAAACCAAAATGTTATGTCTTATGTTGCTGTGATCCTATTTGAAATAAATTCTAAGTTCATTGGAGGGCACCATTAGCAGCCAGTAAGCTACAATGCAAGTCAGTGTAAATGAATGTGGTTAACAGTATGTTAGTCAACAAATCTAATTGACTTTTAGTGGTTGAAGTGTGTCTAGTGAGTCTGGGGAGAATCTGTCAGACATCCATCTTGCTGGTTCTCATTTTCAGTGTCCTGCTTTTGCTAAATCCTTCAGCTTGGTACAAAACATACATGCTGACCATTTACTGGCGTCTTTTGACATGACTGATGTGATAATATGACGTGATTGCCATGGAACTATTTTTATCCTTTAATATTATAGAAGTTGCTATTTAGTTCTCCCCCCATGTACATAATTATTTAAATCCATGGGAAATAATACTATTTGTCACATTCTTGAAGCACCAGGGCCATAACATCAAAAACGAAAACACTGAAGACCACGATATCCAACTCTTGAACTTGGCTACCTGCAGGACCAATGTTAACACTTGTTCCTGAGTCCACACCCCTGGAAGACCCATGTTAGCACTTGTTCCTGGGTCCATGGTCCTTCTGGAACCATATTAGCACTCATTCCAGGGTTTACACTGGAAGAGGGATTCTGTATTTGAAATTGATAGACATTGTGCCCTACAGTAATCATGTAATCTATATCTATATATAAAATTGATGTGAGATGTAGAGTAACATATTTATTTCTACAAATATAATAAATAAATACAGTTGAACAATTATTTACTTTTTAATTATTAAATTTGTAAACTGTTGAGTACACTGATTCATGATCCCTTTTCAGACAACTTTTAAATAAATATTTCTAAAAAGGTTCTGATTTTGGGCTGTTGTTTCTCATTAGTTTGGCTTTGTTCCTGATTCTTGAGTGAACAGGTGGACAGCTGTGGGCAAAATAATTTTATTGTGCATTGTATTTGTCTGCCCAGAAACTGCTATAAGGATTAACTGTATACTTTGAATGGCTGACTTATGAAAAAAAAGATGTATCATTCTGTATGTGT